>NC_135961.1:68051082-68236657 GCF_053455715.1 Rhinoraja longicauda | reverse complement strand
GTTCCATACACCCACCACCCCTCTGTGTGGAAAAGTTATCACTCAGATTCCTATTAAATCTTTTCCCCTTCACCTTGAACCTATGTCCTCTGGTCCTCGATTCCCCTACTCTGGGTAAGAGACTCTGTGCATCTACCCAATCTATTCCTCTCATGATTTTGTTCACCTCTATAAGATTCTCCCCTCATCCTCCTGCGCTCCATGGAATAGAGACCCAGCCTGCTCAACCTCTCCCTGGAGCTCACACCCTCTAGTCCTGGCAACATCCTCGTAAATATTCTCTGAACCCTTTCAAGCTTGACAATATCTTTCCTGTAACATGGTGCCCAGAACTGAACACCATACTCTGTGACTAATGAAGTGTGTGGTATTAGGTTGCATCTCAGTCTCTCAAGCCACATAGTCATAGAACTAACATCAGTACAGCACAAGAACAGGCCCTTCAGCCCACAATGTCTGTGCCCAACATGTTGCCAGGCTTCACAACTGTCCCCTGCCTGCACCTGATCCATATCTCTCCAATCTCTGCACATCCACGCGCCTATCCAAACCCCTTTTGGAAACATAGAACATAGACAATAGGTGCAGGCAGATACGACAGTGGTGTTTAAAAGACTTTTGGATCGTACATGGATATACAGGGAGTGGAGGGAATGCACAGCCAGCATCATCAGAGACCCACACCACCCTGGCCACACTCTCACTGACCCACACCACCCTGGGCCACACTCTCACTGACCCACACCACCCTGGGCCACACTCTCACTGACCCACACCACCCTGGGCCACACTCTCACTGACCCACACCACCCTGGCCACACTCTCACTGACCCACACCACTCCTGGGCCACATTCTCACTGACCCACACCACCCTGGCCACACTCTCACTGACCCACACCACCCTGGCCACACTCTCACTGACCCACACCACCCTGGCCACACTCTCACTGACCCACACCACCCTGGCCACACTCTCACTGACCCACACCACCCTGGCCACACTCTCACTGACCCACACCACCCTGGCCACACTCACTGACCCACACCACCCTGGGCCACACTCTCACTGACCCACACCACCCTGGCCACACTCTCACTGACCCACACCACCCTGGCCACACTCTCACTGACCCACACCACCCTGGCCACACTCTCACTGACCCACACCACCCTGGCCACACTCTCACTGACCCACACCACCCTGGCCACACTCTCACTGACCCACACCACCCTGGCCACACTCTCACTGACCCACACCACCCTGGCCACACTCTCACTGACCCACACCACCCTGGCCACACTCTCACTGACCCACACCACCCTGGCCACACGCTCACTGACCCACACCACCCTGGCCACACTCTCACTGACCCACACCACCCTGGCCACACTCTCACTGACCCACACCACCCTGGCCACACTCTCACTGACCCACACCACCCTGGCCACACTCTCACTGAGCCACACCACCCTGGCCACACTCTCACTGAGCCACACCACCCCTGGCCACACTCTCTGCCACAGAGGGCAGTGGAGGCCAATTCACTGGATGGATTTAAGAGAGAGTTAGATAGAGCTCTAGGGGCTAGTGGAATCAAGGGATATGGGGAGAAGGCAGGCACGGGTTACTGATTGTGGATGATCAGCCATGATCACAATGAATGGCGATGCGTACAGGCTCGAAGGGCCGAATGGCCTCCTCCTGCACCTATTGTCTATGTTCTGTGTTTCTAAGCTCGGAAACGCCACGTCCACGCCGACCAGCGAACGCCCGTCCACACTAGGTCCTATGTTATCTCATTTTCACATCATTCCCTGTGCACTAGGGGGGCAATCTATGGAAGCCAATTAACCCACAAACCTGCACGCCTTGGGGGGGAAACCGAACACCCGGAGAAAACCCACGCAGGTCCCAGGGAGAACGTGCAAGCTCCACACAGACAGCACCTGAGGTCAGGTTGGAACCTGGGTCTCTGGCGCTGTGAGTCAGTGGCACTACCCGCTGCACGCCACTGCATATGTGCTTCTGGAGACCCTCGGACTATCCTTGATCACTTTGCTGGCTTTACCTCGCACTAAACGTTATTCCCTTTATCCTGTATCTGTACACAGCGGACGGCTCGATTGTCTTTCCGCAGACTGGCTGGCACGCGACAAAGGCTTTTCACTGTACCTCGGTACACGTGACAATAAAGTGAACTGATCCGTGTGCACAGGAACACGGAGAGGGCGGGCGGGGGGGGGGGGGGGGGTGAAGGCCACAGAAGACGTGAGGGAGCACACAACAAAGGCCTGGAGGGGGTGGGGGCAAAGTTACCCCGAGACCAGGCAGTGATTGATGGGGCATTGATGGGGTGAGGTGCGGGGATGGGGACAAGATGGATCTGTGCGTGTGATGGGGCCCTGCTTGTTTCACGGCTCCTTTGTGCGTGCGTGCGGCCGAAAGACTGAGTCGTCTCAGGGCCGGTGTAGTGGGAGCGCTCTGGGGAAGCGGGAACGACAGAGAGAGAGAGAGAGAAACAGCCGGCAACGACAGACAGCTGCTCCCAACAAAGGCAATCTGCATTAATTCATATTTCATAAATGAGCCCAGCATCTTGCCAACGTTTAACGCGGGGGGAATAATCTAACGTCTAATTAGCTTCAACTTCGAGGCTCAGACTTTCAGAAGTTAAATTAAATAGAAACACACTCATACACGCGTGCGCACACACATGCACGCACACACACAAACAGACACACGCACATACATGTACATACACACATGCCACACACATACATGTAAACATGCACATGCATTGACACACATGCATACACACACATGCGCGCATATGCATGCACACACACACATGCCGCACAGACACAAGCACATACATCTACATGTTCACACACGCATGCACACACACAAGCCACACACACACACATACATGTACACACGCACATGCATGGACGCATACATGCATGCTTGCACACACATGCATACACACACACACATGCACACATTTGCATGCACACGCACGCACGCAAGAGTGCACGCGCACACACGCGCAAGACACACACACATACATGTACACGTGCACATGCATGCACACATCCCCGCGTGCATGCAGGAACAGAGATGAGGAAGAACTTTTTCAGTCAGAGAGTGGTGAAGGTGTGGAATTCTCTGCCTCAGAAGGCAGTGGAGGCCAGTTCGTTGGATGCTTTCAAGAGAGAGCTGGATAGAGCTCTTAAGGATAGCGGAGTGAGGGGGTATGGGGAGAAGGCAGGAACGGGGTACTGATTGAGAGTGATCAGCCATGATTGCATTGAATGGCGGTGCTGGCTCGAAGGGCTGAATGGCCTACTCCTGCACCTATTGTCTATTGTCACTCATGGATACACATACACACACACACACACACACACACACACACAGTCATAGAATCACACAGCACAGAAACATGCCCTGTGGCCCATCTTGTCCACTCTGACCAAGATGACCCATCTAAGCTCGCCCCATTCGCCTGCGTTTGTCCCATATCCCTTTAAACCCGTCCTGTAAATCTACCTGGCCAAATTATGTTTAAAATAGTTACAGTACCTGCCCCTACGCCTTCTCTGGCAGCCCACCTTGTTAAACCTTGCCCCTATCACCTACAACCTATGTCCTCAGGTTGTTGATTTCCCTACTCTGGGCAAAGTACTTTGTACATTCACCTTGCTTGTTCCCCTCGTGATTTAAACGCCTCCACAAGATCTCCCTTCAGCCTCCTGCGCTCCAAATGTATATGTGTATATATAAATCAAAGGTATTTATTTCACAAAATGCCGTAGTAACTCAGCAGGTCAGGGAGCATCTCGGGAGAGAAGGAATGGGTGACGTTTCGGGTCGAGACCCTTCTTCAGACTGGAGAGTCTCGACCCGAAACGTCACCCATTCCTTCTCTCCTGAGATGCTGCCTGACCCGCTGAGTTACTCCAGCATTTTGTGAAATAAACACCTTCGATTTATATATATAAACTTCCTCTTCGTAGCGTTGGACAGTTGTTCTATTCATAAATATACCCAGAGTGCAGACTAAGGAAAGGAGATATCATAAACACTGGATCGGTTTCACTGAAGCTTCTTACTGAACTGAGGGCACCTGGTCATGAACTTGTGTATTAGATTTTCTCTGATATTAACGGCATGTAGAGGTCTAATGAAGTGAGATAGACACAGAGTGCTGGAGTAACTCAGCGGGTCAGGCAGCATCTGTGGAGAACATGGATAGGTGACGTTTCACAGAGTGCTGGAGTAACTCAGCGGGTCAGGCAGCATCTGTGGAGAACATGGATAGGTGATGTTGCAGGTCAAAGGCCTTCTTCAGGCTGATTTAAGAGGGGGGGGGGAGAGACCAAAGCTGGAAAAGGTGGGAGACAGCACAAAGTGTGGCAGGGAAATGGGTCGATGTAGGCGAGGGTTTTTTTTTGAGAACCTGATAGTTGCACCAAAGTCCAGGGATAAGAACAGGAGGTGTGAGACAGGTCTGACGAGCAGAAGGTACAGAAGCTTGAAAGTGCGCACCACCAGACTCACGAACAGCATCTTCCCCTCTGTTCTCAGGCTTCTGAACGGCCCTTCCGTAAGCTAGGGCACTGTCCGATTCACCTCTACCCCATTGCAGACATTGGACTTTGTCTGTGGAGCTGATGCGCTACAACGCTGAGAACTATATTCTGCACTCTGTATCTTCCCCTTTGTTCCACCTGTTGTACTGGAGTTTGACCTGATTGTGTTTATGTGCGGTATTATCTGATCGGTTTGGACAGCACGCAGAACAAAGCTTTTCACTTGCATTGGGTCTTACTTTAGACTTTGGAGATACAACGCGGAAACAGTCCCTTCGGCCCATCAAGTCCGTGCCGCCCAGCGACCCCCCGTAAACTAGCATTTTCCTACAGGCTAGGGCGGTCACGGTGGCGCAGCGGTAGAGTTGCTGCCTTACAGCGAATGCAGCGCCGGAGACCCAGGTTCCATCCCGACTACGGGCGCTGTCTGTACGGAGTTTGTACGTTCTCCCCGTGACCTGCGTGGGTTTTCTCCGAGATCTTCGGTTTCCTCCCACACTCCAAACACGTGCAGATTTGTAGGCTAATCGGCCTGGTATAAATGTGAAAATTGTCCCACTCCCCTGAACTGCTGTGCGTTCTGAATCACTTTTGCAAGACCAGTTGGGCTAATTAGGAGGACAAGTAGAGGCAAGTGTGAACAATCCTGGCCTTAAGCAGCCAATATATTCTCCCCTGCCGAGCATGAAGGCTGAAATGGATCCTCCCTTCATCACGGCGCCCTGCTTTTATCAGCTCCCGATAGTTGCGTTTGATCTCCTGAGGTGCTCCAGCATTTTGAGTCAATAGACAATAGGTGCAGGAGGAGGCCATTCAGCCCTTCGAGCCAGCACCGCCATTCAATGTGATCATGGCTGATCATTCTCAATCAGTACCCCGTTCCTGCCTTCTCCCCATACCCCCTGACTCCGCTATCCTTAAGAGGTCTATCTAGCTCTCGAATGCATTCAGAGAATTGGCCTCCACTGCCTTCTGAGGCAGAGAACTCCACAAATTTACAACTCTCTGACTGAAAAGGTTTTTCCTCATCTCCGTTCTAAATGGCCTACCCCTTATTCTTAAAATGTGGCCCCTGGTTCTGGACTCCCCCAACATTGGGAACATGTTTCCTGCCTCTAATGTGTCCAACCCGTTAATAATCTTATATGTTTCGATAAGATCCCCTCTCATCCTTCTAGGACCAGAGGGCACAGCCTCAGAATTAAAGGCCGCTCTTTTACAAAGGAGATGAGGAGGAACTTCTTCAGTCAGAGGGTGGTGAATCTGTGGAACTCATTGCCACAGACGGCTGTGGAGGCCAAGTCAGTGGATATTTTTAAGGCAGAGATAGATAGATTCTTGATTAGAATGGATGTCAAGGTTTATGGGGGGAAGGCAGGAAAATGGGCTTCAGAGATCAACCATGATTGAATGGTGGAGTAGACCGTAATTCTACTATAACTTGTGAACAAGTATTTGCATGTATAAAATCATGAGAGGAATAGATCAGGTAGACGCACAGAGTCTCTTGCCCAGAGTAGGGGAATCGAGGACCAGAGGACATAGGTTCAAGGTGAAGGGGAAAAGGTTTAATGAGAATCTGAGGGGTAACTTTTTCGCACAGAGGGTGGTGGGTGTATGGAACGAGCTGCCAGAGGAGGTAGTTGAGGCTGGGACTATCCATCGTTTAAGAAACAGTTGGACAGGTACATGGACAGGACAGGTTTGGAGGGATATGGACCAAACGCAGGCAGGTGGGACTAGTGTAGATGGGACATGTTGGTCAGTGTGGGAAGGTTGGGCAGAAGGGCCTGTTTCCATGTTGTAAGACTCTACGACTCTATAAACGTGAGGGCTGTTGGGAAGAAGTTGTTCTTGAACCTGGAGGTCATGGTCTTCAGGCTCCAGTACCTTCTTCCTAATGGTAAGATCATAAAATCATAAGATCATTAGTGATAGGAGCCGAATTAGGCCATTCGGCCCATCAAGTCTACTCCGCCATTTAATCATGGCTGATCTATCTCTCCCTCCTGCCTTCTCCCCACAACCCCTGACACCCGCACTAATCAAGAATATCTGCCTTAAAAATATCCACTGACGTGGCCTCCACAGCCGTCTGGGGCAAAGAATTCCACAGATTCACCACCCTTTGACTGAAGAAATCCCTCCTCATCTCCTTCCTAAAAGAGCGTCCTTTAATTCTGAGGCTGTGCCCTCTGGTCCTAGACTCTCCCACTAGTGGAAACATCCTCTCCACATCCACTATCTATCCAGGCCGTTCACTATTCGGTGCGTTTCAATGAGGTCCCCCCTCTCATCCTTCTAAACTCCAGCGAGCACAGGCCTAGTGTCGACAAACGCTCATCGTAGGTTAACCCTAGTCGTTCCTGGGATGGTTCTCACGGTCTGATCTCCAGGGCTGTGGATGAAAACTCAACCTCTGACGGATGCTCAGGGCGAGGTGGCTCGGTAGCGCTCAACCACCGGGGAAACAATACCGAGGTTCCCTTTTAAACCTCCACACCTTTTTTCTCGGGACGGCTCCGTTCTCCGACTCGATGTCGCGTTGAGCCAAACCACAGCAAAGCCGTGACTACCCACAGCCCGGTGACAAACTACGCAGGTGAACAAATGGAGCCATTCCGATGTGCAGGATTAAGCTGATCCAACATTTTACAGCACAGTGATTATATCGTAGAAAGACCTCACTGTTCAATATTGAAGTTTTCCTTGGCCTTTGCCCAAGTTCCTTTCAAAACATGACATCCTTTGATGCACTTCCAAGGTGTTAGGTGTCTGTGCGAGACGCTCCCATTAATTGCTGAATTCAATGTCTTTTTTCTCTTTGTACGGTCACATTAGAACAGTGCAGCCCATAATGTCCATGTAGTGAACATAGAAACATAGAAAATAGGTGCAGGAGGAGGCCATTCGGCCCTTCGAGCCAGTACCGCCATTCATTGTGATCATGGCTGATCATCCACAATCAGTAACCCGTGCCTGCCTTCTCCCCATATCCCTTGATTCCACTAGCCCCTAGAGCTCTATGTAACTCTCTCTTAAATGCATCCAGTGAATCGGCCTCCACTGCCCTCTGTGGCAGAGAATTCCACAAACTCACAACTGTGGGTGAAAAAGTTTTTTCTCACCTCAGTTTTAAATGGCCTCCCCTTTATTCTTAGACTGTGTGGCCCCTGGTTCTGGAAACTATCCTACATGCTCGGAACAGTTTAAAATGTTACCAAACCCAATTTAGCCTACAAACCTGCACGTCTTTGGAGTGTGGGAGGAAACCGGAGCACCCGGAGAAAACCCGCGCAGGTCACGGGGAGAACGTACAAACTACCATTCCCTCTCTCCGGAGATGCTGCCCTGGCCCGCTGAGTTACTCCAGCACTTTGTGGCTTTCTTTGGACAAACATAGAAAATAGAAACATAGAAAATAGGTGCTGGAAGAGGCCATTCGTCTCTTTGACACAGCACCGCCATTCATTGTGATCATGGCTGATCATCACAATCAGAAGCCTGCCTTCTCCCCATATCCCTTGATTCCACTAGCCCCTAGAGCTCTATCTAACTCTCTTTTAAATCCATCCAGTGAATCGGCCTCCACTGCCCTCTGTGGCAGAGAATTCCACAAATTCACAACTCTCTGGGTGATTTTATTTTAATAGACAATAGACAATAGGTGCAGGAGGAGGCCATTCGGCCCTTCGAGCCAGCACCACCATTCAATGTGATCATGGCTGATCATTCTCAATCAGTACCCCGTTCCTGCCTTCTCCCCATACCCCCTGACTCCGCTATCCTTAAGAGCTCTATATTTTTTTCTCACCTCAGTTTTAAATGGCTTCCCCTTTATTCTTAGACTGTGTGGCCCCTGGTTCTGGACTCCCCCAACATTGGGAACATTTTTCCTGCATTTAGCTTGTCCAGTCCTTTTATAATTTTATACGTCTCTATAAGATCCCCTCTCATCCTTCTAAACTCCAGTGAATACAAGCCCAGTCTTTCCAATCTTTCCTTGGCAACATGATGCCATGACCATCCCTTATCTGCCTGCACGTGATCCAAACCCTCCACTCCCTGCAGAACCATGTGCCCATCCAAAAGCCTCATAAATGCCACCATCGTATCTGCCTCCACTACCACCCCTGCCTGGCAGCTCGTTCCAGGCACCCACCACCCTTTGTTGCGTGCCTCAGAAGGTCAGCGGAGGCCAATTCTCTGAATGCATTCAAGAGAGAGCTAGATAGAGCTCTTAAGGATAGCGGAGTCAGGGGGTATAGGGAGAAGGCAGGAATGGGGTACTGATTGAGAATGACCAGCCATGATCAGATTGAATGGCGGTGCGTACAGGCTCGAAGGGCCGAATGGCCTCCTCCTGCACCTATTGTCTAACCAGTCAGCAGAAAAACAATACATGATTACAATCGATCCATTCACAGTGTACAGATACATGATAAGGGAATAATAACCTCTCTGTCAATGTCAGCAAAACTAAAGAGATGATGGTGGACTACAGGAGACAGTGGGCGAGTGGACACCTCCCCATCCACATCGGTGATGCTGAGGTTGAAAGAGTCAGCAGCTTTAAGTCCCTCGGTGTGCACATCACTGAGGATCTTTCCTGGACACTGCACACGGACACAATAACAAAGAAGGCCCCACCAGCGGCTCTTTTCCCTGTGAAGACTGAGGAAGTTTGGCATGAACGCCAGCATCCTCACAAACTTCTGCAGATGCACCATCGAGAGCCTGCTGACGGGCTGCATTACAGTCTGGTACGGGAACTGTTCTGCCCACGGCCACAAATCACTACAGAGAGTGGGGAAGATGGCACAGCACATCACTGGCAACTGTCTCCCGGCCATTCAGGACATGTTCTACCGGCGGTGCCTGCGGAAGGCACGCAGCATCATCAAGGACCACAGACACCCAGCACACAGGCTGGTCTCCTTGTTACCGTCAGGCAGACGATACAGGAGTGTGGCTGCACGTACCGCCAGACTTAACAACAGTTTCTACCATCAGGCCATCAGGCTTCTGAATTCATAAACACATTTCACATCATATATGTTGATTAATCTAGTCTTTTTACCTTACTAATGTCAATTAGGCATTTGGGTCAGGCAGCATCTGTGGAGAACATGGATAGGTGACGTTTCACAGAGTGCTGGAGTAACTCAGCGGGTCAGGCAGCATCTGTGGAGAACATGGATAGGTGACGTTTCACAGAGTGCTGGAGTAACTCAGCGGGTCAGGCAGCATCTGTGGAGAACATGGATAGGTGACGTTTCACAGAGTGCTGGAGTAACTCAGCAGGTCAGGCAGCATCTCTGGAGAGAAGGAATGGGTGACGTTTCGGGTCGAGACCCTTCTTCAGGCTGAGAGTCGGGGGGAGAGGATAACGAGAGATATGCAAGGACAAGGTGTGAAAACGAGAGATCAAAGGGGATGAAGTTCAAGGAAGATGGAGAATAGATCATCACTAGCTGAGGGGAAGAAGGTGACGATGAGGCTTACAGAGATAAGGTTCAATCAGAGGGGCAGTTAGATTGGATGGTAGGGGGGATGGAGAGAGAGAGAGGGAGAGAATTGCAACTCAAAATTAGAGCAGTCAATATTCTTACAGCTGGGAGGATATCTTTCCAAGATCAAGATTCAAGGTCAATTTATTGTCACACGTACCGATTAAGGTACAGTACAACAAATCATCCGCCGACATTTCCGTCACCTACAACGAGACCCCACCATTGGCCACATCTTCCCATCCCTTCCCCTCTCTGCGTTCTGCAGAGACCGTTCCCTCCGTAACTCCCTGGTCCACTCGTCCCTTCCTACCCAAACCACCCCATCCCCGGGCACTTTCCCCTGCAACCGCACGAGATGCAACACCTGCCCCTTTACCTCCCCCCTCAACTCCATCCAAGGACCCAAACAGTCTTTCCAGGTGAGACAGAGGTTCACCTGCACCTCCTCCAACCTCATCTATTGCATCCGCTGCTCTAGGTGTCAACTTCTTTACATTGGCGAAACCAAGCGCAGGCTCGGCGATCGTTTCGCTCAACACCTGTGCTCGGTCCGCGTTGGCCAAACTGATCTCCCGGTGGCTGAGCACTTCAACTCCCCCTCCCACTCCCAGTCTGACCTTTCTGTCATGGGCCTCCTCCAGTGCCATAGTGAGGCCCACCAGAAATTGGAGGAACAGCATCTCATATTTCGCCTGGGCAGCTTGCAGCCCAGTGGTATGAACATTGACTTCTCCAACTTTAGATAGTTCCTCTGTCCCTCTCTTCCCCTCCTCCTTCCCAGATCTCCCTCTATCTTCCTGTCTCCACCTATATCCTTCCTTTGTCCCGCCCCCCTGACATCAGTCTGAAGAAGGGTCTCGAACCGAAACCTCACCCATTCCTTCTCTCCCGAGATGCTGCCTGACCCGCTGAGTTACTCCAGCACTCTGTGAATAAATACCTTCGATTTGTACCAGCATCTGCAGTTATCTTCTTAAGGTACAGTGAAATCTGAGTTACCAGACAGCCATACTAAGTGAAAAGCACTTTTGGGGCAGCGGTAGAGTTGCTGCCTCACAGCGCCAGAGACCCGGGTTCCATCCCGACTACGGGTGCTGTCTGTGCGGAGTTTGTACGTACGTTCTCCCCGTGACTTGCATGGGTTTTCTCCAGGATCTCCGGTTTCCTCCCACGCTTGAAAGAAGGTACAAAATAAAATGTAATCAGGAGGACAGCAGTCAAACAAGTCGGAGAACTAGGGACGGGGGGAGGGACGGAGAGAGAGGGGAAAGCATTGGGGGTTAGGGTTGGGAAACGCACGAGGGAAGGGGTATGAATTTATTTTTCTGAAGAGCTTTAATTGAGCTCACAGTGCTTCCGATATCAGACTTCAGACCCTGTATGAATTTGTACCAGACTATCTGTGACTACACTAAACAATAAGTATTATGTTCAGGCAGACTAAATATGATCCAAGCAGCATCAAAAAAAGTATATAATTGCTCTATAAATGACATCAAGCTTATTTCACATCTTCATGGATCATTACCAAGTTACCGAATTTGATATTACAGAACAAAGCCTCATCAGCATTAAACAACTGACACGATGTCAGGACTATATTGCAGGATAACAGTTCATGCAGTCATTCATTTGTTATAAATGTGCTATTAAACAGCTGAAACGTCTATTACATAGGATGAGCGTTTGTGGGCACTGGGCCTGTACTCGCTGGAGTTTAGAATGACGAGAGGGGGGACCTCATTGAAACGTACAGAATAGTGAGCGGCCTGGATAGAGAGTGGATGTGGAGAGGATGTTTCCACTGGTGGGAGAGTCTAGGACCAGAGGGCAGAGCCTCAGAATTAAAGGATGTTCCTTTAGGACGGAGGTGAGGAGGAATTTCTTTAGTCAGAGGGCGGTGAATCTGTGGAATTCTTTGCCATAGAAGGCTGTGGAGGCCAAGTCAGTGGATATATTTAAGGCGGAGATAGACAGATTCTTGGTTAGTGCGGGTGTCAGGGGTTATGGGGAGAAGGCAGGAGAATGGGGTTAGGAGGGAGAGATAGATCAGCCGTGATTGAATGGCGGAGTAGACTTGATGGGCCGAATGGCCTAATTCTGCTCCTATCACTTATGACCTTCTAACTTCAGTGTGCGAGGCGATCGTTGGTTGGCATGGACTGGCCATGGTCGGTTGGCATGGACTCAGTGGGTCGAAGGTCCTGTTCCCATGTTGTACCCCTAAAGCCTAAAGTCTTTACACTGAAGTCTAATCCATAGGAAGGAACTGCAGACATTGGTTTAAACCGAAGATAGATACAAAAAGCTGGAGTAACTGATGGGTCTCAACCCGAAACGTCACCCATTCCTTCTCTCCACAGATGCTGCCTGACCCGCTGAGTTACTCCAGCACTCTGTGAAACGTCACCCATTCCTTCTCACCACAGATGCTGCCTGACCCGCTGAGTTACTCCAGCACTCTGTGAAACGTCACCCATTCCTTCTCTCCACAGATGCTGCCTGACCCGCTGAGTTACTCCAGCACTCTGTGAAACGTCACCCATTCCTTCTCTCCACAGATGCTGCCTGACCCGCTGAGTTACTCCAGCACTCTGTGAAACGTCACCTGTCCATGTTCTCCACAGATGCTGCCTGACCCGCTGAGTTACTCCGGCACTTTTGTGTCTAAAGTCTTATACCATACACAAACAACGTCAAGCCAAACTCAAGTGCAATAGGTGAAACAAAGGGCGCAGAATATAGTTCTCAGCATTGTTGAGCCTGGAGATAACGCTTGGTTTAGTGTGTTGAGTCTTAAGCCTGTATAGTTTACAGTTGTCCCATTACCCTACCTCCCTCTGCGTTTCATAAAACCCAAACTTGAGAACGTCTTTGATGCTGTACCAACACATCTCTTTTTGTTACTGGTAATTGCTCGGGATTAACAGAATGCTGTACCATTAATCACTTCAAAAGAATAATCTTCCTTAATTAATATATAAAACCACATTGAAAACCATTAGGAGGCAGTCCCGTTTGTCCGATGAACAATTTTCTCCCCCCCCCCTCTTCCCCCCCCCCCCCCCCCCCCTTCAAAACAAGATGAGATATTTATTAAACGCGCTATCTGTATCTCGGGGGGCACTGAGAAGCCTTATTGTCTGTGAACAGGTTTGATCTTACACTCTCGAATGATGGTTTACCTGCTGAGGGAAGGGCAGGAGGGTCTGGGTGAATTTGGCTGACGATGAGAGCACAGGAGTTGAAGTTACACAAAGCACACAGACAGGTCTACCACAAAGAACACTCAAAGCTATCCGATTTCAAACGGGGGGGGGGTAATCTTCATCCTCTCAAATTCATGGCCCAGACAATGCGGACGAGTCTTTATTACCCATCGCTGCGCAGTACTAATCTCGCTTCATGCCGTGATTTATATCGTGTTTAATTAACTGATGGAGGTGCTCCTGCAGTAAGTGGAGAGGTGTCGTGCATCGAAGTCTCGTCAGATCGGAGAATGCCCATCGCGTCTTGTGGCTTCGCGGGAAAGGGGGAACGCCCTGGGACTCGACACGGACAGGATGCAGAATGGGAATGATGTCCCTTCTGTCGTTTGCGGAGCATGGCTGCCATATGTTCACTTCATAACACCATACATCAACGCCACCGAGCCAGGCTCAAGCACAACACTCAGAGTGACAGGGGGGAATGGTGCAGGGAGGAGCAGGGGCGGGCACGGTGGTGCGGCGGGTAGAGCTGCTGCCTTACAGCGCCGGAGACCCGGGTTCCATCCCAACCGCAGGTGCCGTCTGTACGGAGTTTGTACCTTCCCCCCCGGGGCCAGGAAGCGAGCGGGCAAGATCGTCTCTGACCCCTCTCACCCTGGCCACCCAGTCTGAAGAAGGGTCCCAACCCGAAACGTCACCCATTCCTTCTCTCCTGAGATGCTGCCTGTCCCGCTGAGTTACTCCAGCATTTTGTGAAATAAATACCTTCGATTTGTACCAGCATCTGCAGTTATTTTCTTACACTCACCCTGGCCACAAACTCTTTGAAGCACTTCCCTCTGAAAGGCGACTCCGGACTGTCAAAGCAGCCACAGCCAGACATAAAAACTGCTTTTTTCCATGAGTAACTCTACTCAATAACCAAAAGTCTGTAGTCTCTCTTTGCTCTGGTTTATTTCACTCACATGTTTAAATCATCAATCAATTCCAATTATTAAACAACTGTAGCTCAATTAAAGCTCTTCAGAAATATATATTCATACCCCTTTCCCCGTAAAAGAAAATATCTTTGTCACTTGGCAAAGATGTGAACATAGATCCATTGTTCTGCTTAGTTTAGGACGGAACTGCTGATGCTGGTTTACACCGAAGAGAGACGGTGTATTCTTAATGTTTTATGCTTTATTCTTAATTGTTTACTGTATGTTCATGTTGTTACTTGCGAGCGGAGAACCAAGGCACATTCCTTGTATATGTACATACTTGGCCAATAAACATAGAGCTTCAGAGATGTCCTCGTTCTTCAGGAAACGGGGCTTCCCCTCCTCCATTATAGATGAGGCTCTCATTAGGGTCTCTTCTACATCCCGCAGCTCCGCTCTTGCTCCCCCTCCCCCCACTCGCAACAAGAACAGAATCCCCCTCGTTCTCACCTTCCACCCCAACAGCCAGCGGATCCAACAAATCATCCGCCAACATTTCCGTCACCTACAACGGGACCCCACCACTGGCCATATCTTTCCATCCCCTCCCCTCTCTGCGTTCTGCAGAGACCGTTCCCTCCATAACTCCCTGGTCCACTCATCCCTTCCTACCCAAACCACCCCATCCCCGGGCACTTTCCCCTGCAACCGCACGAGATGCAACACCTGTCCCTTTACCTCCCCCCTCAACTCCATCAAAGGACGCAAACAGTCTTTCCAGGTGAGACAGTGGTTCACCTGCACCTCCTCCAACCTCATCTATTGCATCCGCTGCTCCAGATGTCAACTTATTTACATCGGCGAAACCAAGCGCAGGCTCGGCGATCGCTTCGCTGAACACTTGCGCTCGGTCCACATTAACCAAACTGATCTCCCGGTGGCTGAGCACTACAACTCCCCCTCCCACTCCCAGTCTGATCTTTCTGTCATGGGCCTCCTCCAGTGCCATAGTGAGGCCCACCGGAAATTGGAGGAACAGCACCTCATATTTCGCCTGGGCAGCTTGCAGCCCAGTGGTATGAACATCGACTTCTCCAACTTTAGATAGTTCCTCTGTCCATCTCTTCCCCTCCCCCTTCCCAGTTCTCCCTCTATCTTCCTGTCTCCACCTATATCCTTCCTTTGTCCCGCCCCCCTGACATCAGTCTGAAGAAGGGTCTCGACCCGAAACGTCGCCCATTCCTTCTCTCCTGAGATGCTGCCTGACCCGCTGAGTTACTCCAGCATTTTGTGAATAAATGGCCAATAAACTTATTCATTCATTCATGACCTGCATGGGTTTTCACCGAGATCGTCTGTTTCCACCCACACTCCAAAGACGTGCAGGTTTGTAGGTTAATCGGCTTGGTGTAAGTGTAAATTGTCCCTAGTGTGCGTAGGGCAGTGTTAGTGTGCGGGGATCGCTGGTCGACGCGGACTCGGTGGGCCGAAGGGCCTGTTTCCGTGCTGTATCTCTAAACTATACTTAAAAATATAGTTGTCAGCATCGTAGTGCACCAAAGTGTGAAAGTCCAATGTTGGCAATGGGGTAGAGGTGAATCGGACAGTGCCCTAGCTTATGGAAGGGCCGTTCAGAAGCCTGAGAGCAGTCTGAAGAAGGGTCTCGACCCAAAACGTCACCCATTCCTTCTCTCCACAGATGCTGCCTGTCCGCTGAGTTGCCCCACCTATTTGAGTCTATCTTTGGTGTAAACCAGCATCGGCAGTTCCGTCCTAAACTAAGCAGAACAATGAATCTATGTTCACATCTTTGCCAAGTGACAAAGATATTTTCTTTTACGGGGAAAGGGGTATGAATCTATATATTTCTGAAGAACTTTTATTGAGCTACAGTTGTTTAATTGGAATAGATTGATGATGTATTTTTGGGTACAATCACCTATGGCCAGTAAGTATAGTTTGTTGCAGATTCTGATTTAAGTGCCATTAAATATTGTGGCAGCTTTTAATATTCCCCGTAGTGTTTTAAATACGAGGTTTGCTTCAATGTTGATGCTGCAGTGTCAGAATTTGCAGGGTTTGGATATGCACAAAATAACATTTACGGGAACTGTTCATCAGGCTATAGATTCACTGTTCTGTTATCAGGCTTCTGAACGGCCCTTCCATAAGCTGGGGTACTGTCCGATTCACCTCTACCCCATTGCAGACATTGGACTTTGTCTGTGGAACTGATGCGCTACAATGCTGAGAACTACATTTCTTAGTTTAGTTTAGAGATACAGCACGGAAACAGGCCCTTCGGCCCACCGAGTCCGTGCCGACCAGCGATCCCCACACACTAACACCACCCTACGCAAACTGGTGACAATTTTACATTTATACCAAGCCAATCCTAACGCATGGCATCCCTGTGTGGTACCTCAGCTGCACGGAGTCAGAGAGGAAAGCTCTTCAGCGGGTAGTCCATAGAGCTCAGAGGACCATCGGAACACAGCTACCAGCCTTGGAGGGCATCTACAACACACGATGCCTCAGAAAAGCCACCAGCATCCACAAAGACTCTTCACACCCCTGCAACAGTCTGTTCGAACTTCTACCATCGGGCAGACGATACAAGGCCTTCTACGCCCGCACCTCCAGACTCAGGAACAGCTTCATCCCCAGGGCCATAGCTGCTATGAACCGGTCCTGCTGAGCCGGATGGTCACATCGCACAGTGAACCGACCCAGATCTACTTGCACTTTATTCTGTTTTAAAACTGTTTCTAATTTTGTTTCACTGGGTTGTATAAATTAATACTGATTAGCTAATTAATTTATTGCATCGTATGGGAGGCGCATTCCCAATCTCGTTGTCCCCCTGTACAATGACAATAAAGATATATTGTATTGTATTGTATTGTATTGTATTGTATTGTATGGTATTAACCTACAAACCTGCACGTCTTTGGAGTATGGGAGGAAACCGAAGATCTCGGAGAAAACCCACGCAGGTCACGGGGAGAACGTACAAACTCCGTACAGACGGCGCCCGTAGTCGGGATGGAACCCGGGTCTCCGGCGCTGTGAGGCAGCAACTCTACCGCTGCGCCACCGTGCCGACCCAAAAGTGCTTTTCACTTAGTATGGCTGTCTGGTAACTCGAATTTCACTGTACCTTAATTGGTACGTGTGACAATAAATTGATCTTGAATCTTGATCTTGAAAAGATATCCCCCCAGTGGTAAGAATATTGACTGCTCTAATTTTGAGTTCCAATTCTCTCCCTCTCTCTCCATCCCCCCCCCCCTCCCCCCCCCCACCGGCTTGTCAGAGTTAAATTCCATTTGCCATTCCTTGGCCCCATCTTCCCAATTGATGCAGATCCTGTTGTAAACTCAGATATCCTTTTCTCTATACGTTGTCAAGGAGCTGAAGAATGCATGGTGTTTGCCTGCTCAATGTCTGGTCATTTGTCGATACATATTTTCGATTTGTCGCTGCGTCCCTTCCTCGAAATAACGATGTCTTCAATTCATGGTAACCGACCTCAACATGATGGATAGACAATAGACAACAGACAACAGACAACAGACAACAGACAATAGACAATAGACAATAGACAATAGACAATAGACAATAGACAATAGACAACAGACAACAGACAACAGACAATAGACAACATAAAATAGACAATAGGCAATAGACAATAGACAATAGACAACAGACAACAGACAATAGACAACATAAAATAGACAATAGACAACAACAACAGACAACAGACAACAGACAACAGACAACAGACAATAGACAATAGACAATAGACAACATAAAATAGACAATAGACAACAACAACAGACAACAGACAACAGACAACAGACAACAGACAATAGACAATAGACAATAGACAACATAAAATAGACAATAGGCAATAGACAATAGACAACAGACAACAGACAACAGACAACAGACAATAGACAATAGACAACAACAACAGACAACAGACAACAGACAACAGACAACAGACAACAGACAATAGACAATAGACAATAGACAACATAAAATAGACAATAGACAACAACAACAGACAACAGACAACAGACAACAGACAATAGACAATAGACAATAGACAACATAAAATAGACAATAGGCAATAGACAATAGACAACAGACAACAGACAACAGACAACAGACAACAGACAATAGACAATAGACAATAGACAATAGACAACATAAAATAGACAATAGACAATAGACAATAGACAATAGACAATAGACAATAGACAATAGACAATAGACAACAGACAATATACAACAGACAATAGACAACATACAATAGGTGCAGGCGGAGGCCATTCGGCCCCTCGAGCCAGCACTGCCATTCAATGTGATCATGGCTGATCATTCTCAATCAGTACCCCGTTCCTGCCTTCTCCCCATACCCCGACTCCGCTATCCTTAAGAGCTCTATCCAGCTCTCTCTTGAATGCATTCAGAGAAGTGGCCTCCACTGCCTTCTGTGGCAGAGAATTCCACACCTTCACCACTCTCTGACTGAAAAAGTGTTTCCTCATCTCCGTTCTAAATGGCCTACCCCTTATTCTTAAACTGTGGCCCCTGGTTCTGGACTCCCCCGACATTGGGAACATGTTTCCTGCCTCTAACGTGTCCAACCGCTTAATAATCTTATATGTTTCGATAAGATCCCCTCTCATCCTTCTAAATTACAGTGTATACAAGCCCAGTCACTCCAGTCTTCCAACGTACGACAGTCCCGCCATTCCGGGAATTAACCTAGTAAACCTACGCTGCACGCCCTCAATAGCAAGAATATCCTTCCTCAAATTTGGAGACCAAAACTGCACACAGTACTCCAGGTGCGGTCTCACTAGGGCCCTGTACAACTGCAGAAGGACCTCTTTGCTCCTATACTCAACTCCTCTTGTTATGAAGGCCAACATTCCATTGGCTTTCTTCACTGCCTGCTGTACCTGCATGCTTCCTTTCAGTGACTGATGCACTGCAACGCCTCTCATGCGGCATTCTACTCCAGTTGCAAAGCCCTTGATCAGCGAAAAAATATATATTGAAGATTCATCGCAAATTCGGGGCGAGAAAGTGAACTCGGTAAATACTGGAACAGCTGTTATTCCCACTGTTATAAATCAGCCTTTCACAATTGAGCAGTGGCTAATGATTCCTGCAAATGTGTACAGGTGCACCTTATTCCCCCCACCCCCCACATACCACCGCTCTTGAAACGGAGATGATTTCCGCGGCTTTGACAAGGTACAGGGAAGGTTAGGCAATAAGTCACGGGAGAAAACACAAGCCGTGCCAGCTCCACAGTAAATTAGCGAGAGTGGGGGACGTGGAATCCGAGGGGCTTTTTACAAAGTCAATATTCAAAACATAAACCCGCGTTTGGTCGAACAACTGCACGCGTTTACACATGCCGTGATCAAAAGAACAAAGTGGAATCGAGGACCAGAGGACATAGGTTCAAGGTGAAGGGGGAATGAGAGGCAGTCTCGCCGAATTCAGACCCAGCTCTCTCTACCTGCGAAGAAAACATAGAAACATAGAAAATAGGTGCAGGAGTAGGCCATTCGGCCCTTCGAGCCAGCACCGCCATTCAATATGATCATGGCTGATCATCCAACTCAGTATCATGTACCTGCCTTCTCTCCATACCCCCTGATCCCTTTAGCCACAAGGGCCACATCTAACTCCCTCTTAAATATAGCCAATGAACTGGCCTCAACTACCTTCTGTGGCAGAGAATTCCACAGATTCACCACTCTCTGTGTGAAAAAAAACGTTCTCATCTCGGTCCTAAAAGACTTCCCCCTTATCCTTAAACTGTGACCCCTGGTTCTGGACTTCCCCAACATCGGGAACAATCTTCCTGCATCTAGCCTCTCCAACCCCTTAAGAATTTTATATGTTTCTATAAGATCCCCCCTCAGTCTTCTAAATTCCAGCGAGTACAAGCTTAGTCTATCCAGTATTTCTTCATATGAAAGTCCTGCCATCCCAGGGATCAATCTGGTGAACCTTCTCTGTACTCCCTCTAAAGCTAGAATGTCTTTCCTCAGATTCGGAGACCAAAACTGTACACAATTATACACAAAAGCGATGGAATGTAAAATGATGGAAATTAACGGTCAGCTTTGTGCACATGTGATGCAAGGTGATGGCGATGGTCTTGCACTAGTTAGTTACCTGCATCGCCCGGAAGTTGAGGAGACTGTGTCTCGAATGTTGCTTGATCAGCTGGGAAAGCCACCATAAAAGTGGCAAGTTAGAAATAAAATGTATTTAAAAACAACTGTAAACCTGTCACTTGTCAACCTGTGGGATGTTTTAGGATTTCTTCTGACTTTCTTCACCCCTGCTCCCCCAGTGTTCTGCAGAAAACTAATAACCCAGCCTTTATATCTTCCACTACGTCCAACGTAAATCACACTGTACAAACAGGCATTAAATCAGGTTTACATTCTTTTAGCTGCGTTATTTAGTCATGGAGTCACATAGTGATACAGTGTGGAAACAGGCCCTTCGGCCCAACTTGCCCACACCGGCCAACATGTCCCAGCTACACTAGTCCCACCTGCCCGCGCTTGGTCCATATCCCTCCTAACCTGTCCTATCCATGTACCTGTCCTATCTATGTAACTGTTTCTTAAACGTTGGGATAGTCCCAGCCTCAACTCTGGCAGCTCGTTCCATACACCCACCACCCTCTGTGTGAGAAAGCTATCCCTCAGATTCCTATTAAATCTTTTCACCTTCACCTTGAACCTATGTGGGGGTGTCACTGTGGTGGATGTTCATGGTGAAATGTATTTTGTGTGTCCTGTTGCTTTCTGTTGTTATGACTGTACGGCAAATGAAATTCCTTGTATGTTGCAAAACATACTTGGCCAATAAAGTTTTTTTTAATTTAATTTTATTTTATCTGTCTCTGCCTTAAAAATATCGAGGTGTGGATATGAAGGCTTGAAGAAGGGTCTCGACCCGAAACGTCACCTATCCATGTTCTCCACAGATGCTGCCTGACCCGCTGAGTTACTCCAGCACTCTGTGAAACGTCACCTATCCATGTTCTCCACAGATGCTGCCTGACCCGCTGAGTTACTCCAGCACTCTGTGAAACGTCACCTATCCATGTTCTCCACAGATGCTGCCTGACCCGCTGAGTTACTCCAGCATTTTATGTCCATTTGCAGTTTTCATAATATTCATTTCAATTAACTAACATTAATATGGACATTGCAAGAATTAGTTCTTCTTTTTTTTTGGATCCTAGACCACATAGATCAATCCAAATATTGCAATTTGGTACGCAATATCATAGCTTAGTTCAGAGTCACAGCATGGAGACAAGCCATTTGGCCCGCTGTTAGACGGTCTGATGAAGGTTCTCGATCCGAAATATCACCCATTCCTTCTCTCCAGAGATGCTGCCTGACCCGCTGAGTTACTCCAGCACTCTGTGTCTATCTTCGGTGTAAACTAGCATCTGCAGTTCCTCCCTCTGCACTTTCAGTTCACCAGATCCATGCCAACCATCGATCACCCGTTCACACTAGTTCTATGTTATCCCCTTCTCCGTGGGTTGTCACCTTGTCGCGGTGGAGAAGCTCGTGTGGTCCTGAGATCCTGAGAACGATGCCGTCTGGAGCTACGCTCCTGGTAGGGTCACCCATGGCGGTAAGGTCAAGGGGGAGGTCCCTGACAAAGAGCGATCCAACCAAGACCTCAACGGTGGAACAGGCGGAGGGAGGGTGACGGCTGACTTTAGTGGAGCGTCACAACGGCTGGGAAGGCGGATGGATGAAGGCTGCGGCAGAAAAGGGTCCCCGGTCGTCTTGGACTCCACGCCACTGGATCCTGACCCAGATCTGTCAAGGACCGTGTGGTGGCCAACAATGTCCCAGATACACTAGTCCCACCTGCCTGAAGCATGGTCCATATCCCTTTAAACCTGTCCTATCAATGTACCTGTCTAACTGTTTCTTGAACGTTGGGATAGTCCCAGCCTCAACTACCTCCTCTGTTCTCTCCACGTCATCATCTATATCTCTCGTTTCCCTTATCCCCAACCAGTCTGAAGAAAGGGCTCGACCCGAAACGTCACCCATTCCTTCTCTCCAGAGATGCTGCCTGACCCGCTGAGTTTTGTTACAGCGTTTAGTGTCTACCTCCTCTGGCAGCTCGTTCCGTACACCCACCCACCCCCGCATTCTGTACATCACTTCGATAGACAATAGACAATAGGTGCAGGAGGAGGCCATTCGGCCCTTCGAGTCAGCACCGCCATTCAATGTGATCATGGCTGATCATTCTCAATCAATACCCCGTTCCTGCCTTCTCCCCATACCCCCTGACTCCGCTATCCTTAAGAGCTCTATCTAGCTCACTCTTAAATGCATTCAGAGAATTGGCCTCCACTGCCTTCTGAGGCAGAGAATTCCACAGATTCACAACTCTCTGACTGAAAAAGTTTTTCCTCATCTCCGTTCTAAATGGCCGACCCCTTTTTCATAAATTGTGGCCCCTTGTTCTGGACTCCCCCAACATTGGGAACATGTTTCCTGCCTCTAACGTGTCCAACCCCTTAATAATCTTATACGTTTCGATAAGATCCCCTCTAATCCTTCTAAATTCCAGTGTATACAAGCCTAGTCGCTCCAGTCTTTCAACATAAGACAGTCCCGCCATTCCGGGAATTAACCTAGTAAACCTACGCTGCACGCCCTCAATAGCAAGAATATCCTTCCTCAAATTTGGAGACCAAAATTCCCCATGTCAGAGTTGGTTGATGATTTTTTTTAACTGGGTTACAGTCACATCTCTGAGCTGCATAAACCTTAGGTGTGAGCCAGTGAAGGGAACAATACTGGGAAGGTTATTTTCATTCTGTCTGACCCTGACCTGGAGAATTGTCGTGGAGAAAGACACTTCTGTCCAAGGAAAAGAAAGGTGCACCATCTAGTGGTCTATCAGAGTAACAGCACAGGTTAGTTCAGTTTATGTGTTGTCACCTGTACTCCGATTAGGGGTTGCCAACTATCCCACTCCCAAATACGGGACAAGGTCACCGCCCCGTGCCCCACGTGACCTCACCCAGCCAGCGGCCACGTGCTCCCGCTCCACCAATGGCGGCCGCCCGGGCCGGGAGTCGGGTTGCTACGCAACCTCAATTAGGCGGCGCCTGGGCTTCCAGAAATGGGGTTTGTCACTAAAAAATAAGTTTTTCACTGTATTAGGGTTAGGGTTGCCAACTGTCCTGTATTAGGCCCGGGGGGGAGCTGTAGGCCCGGACGCTGTAGGTCCGGATGCTATAGGCCCGGAAGCTGTAGGTCCAGACAGTGTAGGCCCGGACAGTGTAGGTCCGGACGGTGTAGGTCCGGACGGTGTAGGCCCGGACAGTGTAGGCCCGGACAGTGTAGGCCCGGACAGTGTAGGCCCGGACAGTGTAGGCCCGGACAGTGTAGGCCCGGACAGTGTAGGCCCGGACAGTGTAGGTCCGGACAGTGTAGGCCCGGACAGAGTAGGCCCGGACAGTGTAGGCCCGGACAGTGTAGGCCCGGACAGTGTAGGCCCGGACAGTGTAGGCCCGGACAGTCTAGGTCCGGAGGACAAACTCCGTACAGACAGCACCCGCAGTCAGGGTGTAACCCGGGTGTCCGGCGCTGAGGCAACAGCTCTACCTGCTGCCATCCTAACAGAGGCAGTAATGGAGAATGAAATGTAAGTGTGTATTTTGTGCAATCCGCCACAATCTTGGGCGGTCACGGTGGCGCAGCGGTAGAGTTGCCGCCTTACAGCGAATGCAGCGCCGGAGACCCTGGTTCCATCCCGACTACAGGTGCTGTCTGTACGGAGTTTGTACGTTCTCCCCGTGACCTGCGTGGGTTTTCTCCGAGATCTCCGGTTTCCTCCCACACTCCAGACGTGTGGATGTGTAGGTTAATTGGCTTGGTAAATGTAAACATTGTCCCTAGTGTGTGTGTGTGTGTAGGATAGTGTTAATGTGCGGGGATCACTGGTGGGCGCGGACCCGGTGGGCCGAAGGGCCTGTTTCCGTGCTGTATCTCTAAACCTACACCGGGGCAGGTTAATATCTACATTACAACAGAAATGGGGTTTGTCACTAACCTTTTGGCCAATAACATCTGATAAATTAAAGCTAAGTGTTTGAAAAAGATATCAATGTGAAAATGTGATTGTGGTTCCGAGCTCTTTGATTGTTCCCCCCTGGCTTGGCTTGTATATTGTTATAAGGACTTTGCACCATGTTAAAAAACACACCCGGCCAAATTCAGGAAATCTTTATGAAACCAATATTGTGTAATTCAACTGTGTATTCTTTATTTAGCTTAGTACATGTTACCTTTCTGTGTAATGAACCTGATCTGATAAGGGGACGCGAGGGGACACACAGAGTGGTGAATCTGTGGAATTCTCTGCCACAGAAGGTAGTTGAGGCCAGTTCATTGGCTATATTTAAGAGGGAGTTAGATGTGGCCCTTGTGGCTAAAGGGATCAGGGGGTATGGAGAGAAGGCAGGTACGGGATACTGAGTTGGATGATCAGCCATGATCATATTGAATGGCGGTGCAGGCTCGAAGGGCCGAATGGCCTACTCCTGCACCTATTTTCTATGTTTCTATGTTTCTAAAAGAGCCATTAGAGTGATCATAATATGATAAGTTTTACTCTACAAATTGAGAGGGAGAAGGGAAAATCGGAAGTGTCAGTATTACAGTATAGCAAAGGGGATTACAGAGGCATGAGGCAGGAGCTGGCCAAATTTGACTGGAAGGAGGCCCTCGCAGGGAAGACGGTAGAACAGCAATGGCAGGTATTCCTGGGAATAATGCAGAAGTTGCAGGATCAATTTATCCCAAAGAGGAGGAAAGATTCCAAGGGGAGTAAGAGGCACCCGTGGCTGACAAGGGAAGTCAAGGACAGCATAAAAATAAAAGGGAAGAAGTATAACATAGCAAAGAAGAGTGGGAAGCCAGAGGATTGGGACTCTTTTAAAGAGCAACAGAAGATGACTAAAAAGGCAATACGGGGAGAAAATATGAGGTACGAGGGTAAACTAGCCAATAATATAAAGGAGGATAGTAAAAGCTTTTTTAGGTATGTAAAGAGGAAAAAAATAGTCAAGGCAAATGTGGGTCCCTTGAAGACAGAAGCGGGGGAATTTATTATGGGGAACAAGGAAATGGCAGACGAGTTGAACCGGTACTTTGGATCTGTCTTCACTAAGGAAGATACAAACAATCTCCCAGATGTTCTAGTGGCCAGAGATCCTAGGGTGACGAAGGAACTGAAGGAAATTCACATTAGGCAAGAAATGGTGTTGGGTAGACTGATGGGACTGAAGGCTGATAAAGCCCCAGGGCCTGATGGTCTGCATCCCAAAGTACTTAAGGAGGTGGCGCTAGAAATTGTGGACGCATTGGTGATCATTTTCCAATGTTCTATAGATTCAGGATCAGTTCCTGTGGATTGGAGGGTAGCTAATGTTATCCCACTTTTTAAGAAAGGAGGGAGAGAGAAAACGGGAAATTTTAGACCAGTTAGTCTGACATCAGTGGTGGGGAAGATGCTGGAGTCAATTATAAAAGACGAAATTGTGGAGCATTTGGATAGTGGTAACAGGATTGTTCCTAGTCAGCATGGACTAACGAAGGGGAAATCATGCTTGACTAATCTTCTGGAATTTTTTGAGGATGTAACTAGGAAAATTGACAGGGGAGAGCTGGTGGATGTGGTGTACCTTGACTTTCAGAAAGCCTTCGACAAGGTCCCACTTAGGAGATTAGTGGGCAAAATTAGAGCACATGGTTTCGGGGGTAGGGTACTGACATGGATAGAAAGTTGGTTGACAGACAGAAAGCAAAGAGTGGGGATAAATGGGTCCCTTTCAGAATGGCAGGCAAAAATATAACACCGATTTCAATGAAACTTCTTCCATTAGCACCAAAGGGACGACGGTGAGTAAGGTGGGCCTGAAATTGTCGCGCTATCGTGGACCGTTTTGCCCGTAGTTTAGGAACAAACAAACAAGAGTTTTAGTATATAGAAGATAGATAGATGTTGCAGATAGAACAATGAGATTCTTACTTGCAGCAGTACAACAGAATATGTAAACATGGTACACGGTGAACAATATAAAAAATGAGGAAAAAAATTCAGTGTGTGTATATACCCACGAGCACGGACACACACACGCACACACACACGCGCACACACATACACATGAGCGTGCGCGCTCACACACACACGCGCACGCACACACACGCACGCAAACATGCGCACGCACGCACACACATGCGCACGCACGCACACATATATGAGCATGCGTGCGCACACACACACATGCACGCACACATGCGCACACACATGAACGCGCACATACACACACGTATACGTACTTGTGGGTTTCCTCCGGGTGCTCCGGTTTCCTCCCACATCCCAAAGACGCGCGGGTTTGTGGATTAATCGGCCCCTCTGTAAGTTGCCCCCCAGTGTGCGGGGAGTGGATGGGAAAGTGGAATAACACGGAACTAGTGTGTGAACGTGCGACCGCTGGTCGGCACGGATTCGCAAGGGCCGAAGGGCCTGTTTCCGTGCTGTACTTTTCAATTCGTTCCTAATCGTGGTCTCGGTCACTTTATTGGCAAGTGACAAAAAGTGATTAAATTAACACTCACGGCTAAATGGTCGACAAAAGAATACAGCTTTAAAAAAATAATGTTTTACCAGTGTTATTGCCAACGTTAACGAGGTTGGATTTTGTCATCTACTGGTTTAAAATAGTCGAGTTAAGTAACGGTCGTAAACCCGTAATGAAGCAGGTAATATATAAAACGCAGTGTTATCAAAATATTTCTGTAATTGGTGGGATAATTTACCACTCAAATGCACCGACAATGACAAATTTTAAAAACTGCGATGTTATCACCCATCGGTATGTAATTATCACACAGCGTAACAACATCATAACCAGGGGGGTAGTTTTAACAGGCAATTGTACGGGCCATTGAGCTACATTTGCACAAAAGGCTTCATGGTTTGCATGGGAAATTGATAGCATCTGTTGAGATTGAAGTGCGTCCATTATGTTTAAACCTCCTCACCACAAGGTCGGGGGGCAAACATTGCGTGCGTATGCGAGACGCACATTTATACAGCAACGATGGCCGGCAACAGGACACCCTCCAAACGCAGAGAAGAGGGTGCTGCACCAATGCAGGAGAGGTTTGGTCTAGTTATAAATAAAAATAAAGACAAGGATAATTGTCATCATTTACTGTGTGTTTTTTTTACTGTTACTGTTAACTGTTACTGTTGACTGGTCTGCTGGGAGCAGTGCTGGTTGTGCAGTCTCACTGCAGCGGGAAGGAAGGACCTCCTATATCTCTCCTTCACGCACTTGGGGTGAAGGAGTGTGTCACTGAAGGAGCTACTCAGTGCAGTGACAGAGTCCTGCATGGGGTGGGAGTCATTGTCCAGCAGCGATGTTAGCTTTGCCATCATCCTCCTCTCTCCCACCGCCTCCGTCACTAACGATCTCCCATCGAACCCGTTAACCTGGTTCCTCTGACATAAAACTGCTGCAGTAACTCAGTGGGACAGTGGCAGCATCTCTGGGGAGAAGGGATGCGTGCCATTACAGGTCAGGACCCTTCTTAGAGCCATAGAGTGATACAGTGTGGAAACAGGTCCTTCGGCCCAACTCACCCACACCGGCCAACAATGTCCCAGCTACCCTAGTCCCACTACCCTACCCTAGTCTGAAGAAGGGTCTCGACCACAGTTTAAGAATAAGGCCATAGTTTAAGGGGTAGGCCATTTAGAACTGAGATGAGGAAAAACGTTTTCAGTCAGAGAGTTGTGAATCTGTGGAATTCTGTGCCTCAGAAGGCAGTGGAAGCCAATTCTCTGAATGCATTCAAGAGAGAGCTAGATAGAGCTCTTAAGGATAGCGGAGTCAGGGGGTATGGGGAGAAGGCAGGAACGGGGTACTGATTGAGAATGATCAGCCATGATCACATTGAATGGCGGTGCTGGCCGAATGGCCTCCTCCTGCACCTATTGTCTATTGACCCGAAACGTCAGTTCAAACAGCCGTGTTCATGTTAGGGTTGGTGGAAATAATAATAATAATAATAATAATAATAATAATAATAATAATAATAATAATAATAAACCATCATGTTTTCGGATGAAATGACATTACCCACAGTCAACAATAAGAGGCAATAAAAAAGAAAGCAATAAAACCCACAATCACAAAAACCAACATAAAACAAAAAACATCCATCACAGTGAGTCTCCTCCAGTCACCTCCTCACTGTGATGGAAGGCCAAAATGTCTTCTCTCTTCCCTGCCGTCTTCACCCGTGGTCAATAGACAATAGGTGCAGGAGGAGGCCATTCGGCCCTTCGAGCCAGCACCGCCATTCAATGTGATCATGGCTGATCATTCTCAATCAGTACCTCGTTCCTGCCTTCTCCCCATACCCTCTGACTCCGCTATCCTTAAGAGCTCTATCTAGCTCTCTCTTGAATGCATTCAGAGAATTGGCCTTCACTGCCTTCTGAGGCAGAGAATCCCACAGATTCACAACTCTCTGACTGAAAAAGTTTTTCCTCTTCTCCGTTCTAAATGGCCTACCCCTTATTCTTAAACTGTGGTCCCTTGTTCTGGACTCCCCCAACATTGGGAACATGTTTCCTGCCTCTAACGTGTCCAACCCCTTAATAATCTTATACGTTTCGATAAGATCTCCTCTCATCCTTCTAAATTCCAGTGTATACAAGCCTAGTCGCTCCAGTATATAATATAGGTCAGGCTGTTGAGGTTGCCATGTCTGGGCGTTCGGGGCTCCCGACATCAAGGCCATAAGGTCATGTAATACTAGTAGGATTAGGCCACTCAGCCCATCATCTACTCCACCATTCAATCATGGCTGATCGATCTCCTAACCCCATTCTCCTGCCTTCTCCCCGTACTGTAACCTCAGACACCAAGTCAAGTCAAGTCAAGTTTATTTGTCACATACACATAAATGTGCAGTGAAATGAAAGATTACCCACCGTCCAACAACTAATCCTGTACTAATCTATCTGTATCCTAGCAGCCTCAGGTGTGGCACCTTGTACAGATAGATGCTCCTCGACTTACGTTGCGGTTACTTTCCAATAAACCCATCGTAAATTGAAAATATCGTACATCAAAAATGCATTTAATACACCTAACCCACCCAACATAACAGCCACCTACCCTACCCAACATCATAGCCTAGTCTAACTTACCCAACATCATAGCCACCTAACCTACCCAACATCATAGCCTAGTCTAACCTACCCAACATCATAGCCACCTAACCTACCCAACATCATAGCCACCTAACCTACCCAACATCATAGCCTAGTCTAACCTACCCAACATCATAGCCACCTAACCTACCCAACATCATAGGCACCTAACCTACCCAACATCATAGCCTAGTCTAACCTACCCAACATCATAGCTTAGTCTAACCTACCCAACATCATAGCCACCTAACCTACCCAACATCATAGGCACCTAACAATAGACAATAGACAATAGGTGCAGTAGGAGGCCATTCGACCCTTCGAGCCAGCACCGCCATTCAATGTGATCATGGCTGATCATTCTCAATCAGTACCCCGTTCCTGCCCTCTCCCCATACCCCCTGGCTCCGCTATCCTTAAGAGCTCTATCTAGCTCTCTCTTAGAATGCATTCAGAGAATTGGCCTCCACTGCCTTCTGAGGCAGAGAATTCCACAGATTCACAACTCTCTGACTGAATTTTTTTTTCCTCATCTCAGTTCTAAATGGCCGACCCCTTATTCTTAAACTGTGGCCCCTTGTTCTGGACTCCCCCAACATTGGGAACATGTTTCCTGCCTTTAACGTGTCCAACCCCTTAATAATCTTATATCTTTCGATAAGATCCCCTCTCACTCTTCTAAATTCCAGTGTGTACAAGCCTAGTCGCTCCAGTCTTTCAACATATAACAGTCCCGCCATACCTAACCTACCCAACATCATAGCCTAGTCTAAACTACCCAACATCGTAGCCTAGTCTAACCTACCCAACATCATAGCCTAGTCTAACCTACCAACATCATAGCCTTGCCTAATTTAACCGTGCTCAGAACACTTACATTAGCCTGCACTGTATCCAAACATCTCTGGCCACAGCGTGCACTGTCGAGTATGGGTTGTTCACACGCGTGATCGCGGGACTAACTGGGCTCCGTGGCTCGCTGCTGTCGCCCATCATCACGAGGGAGTATCGTACCGCCTAACGCCAGCCCGGGGAAAGATCAGCATTCGAAATTCCAAGCACGGTTTCCACTGAATGTGTATCGCCTCTGCACCTTCGTGAAGTCGAAGCATCGTACGTCGAGGGGCATCTGCGTTGGATGAGATGCAAGACCTCTGTCCACTCTCTCTGGGAATCTTCGTCCCGGGGTGGAAATGTTCAAAGACTAAAGGACATCGCTTGAACACGAGAATGGGGAAGAGTTCACAGGAGACGTGATGTAGGGGTGGTGGTGGAGGCGGATACGATGGGACAGTGGCGATTAAGAGGCTGTTAGACGGGCGCATGGACGTGCAGGGATGGAAGCACGTAGATCATGTATTTATTCACAAAATGCTGGAGTAACTCAGCAGGTCAGGCAGTATCTCAGGAGAGAAGGAATGGGTGACGTTTCGGGTCGAGACCCTTCTTCAGACTGATGTCAGGGGGGCGGGACAAAGGAAGGATATAGGTGGAGACAGGAAGATAGAGGGAGATCTGGGAAGGAGGAGGGGAAGAGAGGGACAAAGGAACTATCTAAAGTTAGAGAAGTCGATGTTCATACCGCTGGGCTGCAAGCTGCCCAGGCGAAATATGAGGTGCTGTTCCTCCAATTTCCGGTGGGCCTCACTATGGCACTGGAGGAGGCCCATGACAGAAAGGTCAGACTGGGAGTGGGAGGGGGAGTTGAAGTGCTCAGCCTCCGGGAGATCAGTTTGGCCAACGCGGACCGAGGGGAGGTGTTGAGTGAAACGATCGCCGAGCCTGCGTTTGGTTTCGCCGATGTAAATAAGTTGACATCTAGAGCAGCGGATGCAATAGATGAGGTTGGAGGAGGTGCAGGTGAACCTCTGTCTCACCTGGAAAGATGTAGATCGTGTAGATCATGTAAATCATGTAGATCATGTGCACGTAGAGGAGATCAGTTTAACGTGGCATCATGTTCAGCACAGATATTGTGTTTAGTTTGGTTTAGTATATCATTGTCACGTGTACCGAGGTACAGTGAAAAGCTTTTTGTTGCTTGCTATCCGCTCAGTGGCGCAGCGGTAGAGTTGCCGCCTCACAGCGAATGCAGCGCCGGAGACCCGGGTTCCATCCCGACTACTCTGCAGTGCTGTCTGTATGGAGTTTGTACGTTCTCCCCATGACCTGCGTGGGGTTTTCTCCGAGATCTTCGGTTTCCTCCCACACTCCAAAGACACGCAGGTTTGTAGGTAAATCGGCATGGTATAAATGTAAAAATTGTCCCTAGTGTGTGTGTGTGTGTGTGTAGGATAATGTTAGTGTGCGGAGATCACTGGTCGGCGCGGACCCGGTGGGCCGATAGGTCCTGTTTCCGCGCTGTACCTCTAAACAGTGAAACGATTTGTGGGCCGAAGGGCCCGTTCCTGTTCTGTGTTCCAATAAGTCTTTTGTTTATACTGGTCTCCCACTCTTCAAACAGGAGAAATTAACACAGTGCGCAGGTTATAAATCACAATTACATTTGCCTGCTGTGCTAATTGGTGTTCAACAGTATTGCTGGGCCCTGAGTATTATTGTGAATTATAACTATATACTCTTGGGCACAAGTTTAGGAAAATAGACAAGAGGTAACGCCCATTTAATTAACGCCCGTTCACTAAATTGCAGTCCTTGAGCACACACTTAGCACTTTTGTTGACTCGACTGCAGAACAAATGAAAGTGGGGAAAGAATGGCACGGTGGGGCGGCGGTAGAGTTGCTGCCTCACAGCGCCGGAGACCCGGGTTCCATCCCGACTACGGGTGCCGTCTGTACGGAGTTTGTACGTTCTCCCCTTGACCTGCGTGGGGTTTCTCCGGGTGCTCCAATTTGCTCCCACACTCCAAAGACGTGCAGGTATTGGTATAATTGTAAATTATCCCTTGTGTGTGTGTGGGATAGTGCAAGTGTGCGGGGGGGATAGTGCAAGTGTGTGTTGGGGATAGTGCAAGTGTGCGGGGGGGATAGTGCAAGTGTGCGGGGGGGATAGTGCAAGTGTGTGTTGGGGATAGTGCAAGTGTGCGGGGGGGATAGTGCAAGTGTGTGTGGGGGTTAGTGCAAGTGTGCGGGGGGATAGTGCAAGTGTGTGTGGGGGATAGTGCAAGTGTGTGTGTGGGATAGTGCAAGTGTGCGGGGGGGATAGTGCAAGTGTGTGTGGGGGATAGTGCAAGTGTGCGGGGGGGATAGTGCAAGTGTGTGTGTGGGATAGTGCAAGTGTGTGTGTGGGATAGTGCGAGTGTGCGGGGGGGATAGTGCAAGTGTGCGGGGGGGATAGTGCAAGTGTGTGTGGGGGATAGTGCAAGTGTGCGGGAGGGATAGTGCAAGTGTGTGTGGGGGATAGTGCAAGTGTGCGGGGGGGGATAGTGCAAGTGTGCGGGGGGGGATAGTGCAAGTGTGTGTGGGGAATAGTGCAAGTGTGCGAGGGGGATAGTGCAAGTGTGTGTGGGGTTTAGTGCAAGTGTGTGTGGGGGATAGTGCAAGTGTGTGTGGGGGATAGTGCAAGTGTGAGTGGGGGATAGTGCAAGTGTGTGTGGGGGATAGTGCAAGTGTGCGTGGGGGATAGTGCAAGTGTGTGTGGGGGATAGTGCAAGTGTGTGTGGGGGATAGTGCAAGTGTGTGTGGGGGATAGTGCAAGTGTGTGTGGGGGATAGTGCAAGTGTGCGGGGGGGATAGTGCAAGTGTGTGTGGGGGATAGTGCAAGTGTGCGGGGGGGGATAGTGCAAGTGTGCGGGGATCGCTGGTCGGTGTGGACTCTGTGGGTCCTGCATCTCTAAGCTACACCAAACAATGCGTAGGGAGGAACTGCAGATGCCGGTTTAAACCGAAGATGGACACAAAAAGCAGGAACAACTCGGCGGGTCAGGCAGCATCTCTGGAGAAAAGGAATAGGTGACGTCTCGGGTCGAGACTCTTCTTCGGACGGAAGAAAGGTTTCAACCCGAAACGTCACACATTCCTTCTCTCCAGAGACGCTGCCTGGCCCGCCGAGTTACTCCCGCTTTTTGTGTCTTTCTAAACTAAACCCGTGGTCCCCTCTCAACTCCATCCAAGGACCCAAACAGATTTTTCCAGGTGAGACAGAGGTTCACCTGCACCTCCTCCAACCTCATCTATTGCATCCGCTGCTCTAGATGTCAACTTCTTTACATCGGCGAAACCAAGCGCAGGCTCGGCAATCGCTTCGCTCAACACCTGCGCTCAGTCCGCCTCAACCAAACTGATCTCCCGGTGGCTGAGCACTTCAACTCCCCCTCCCACTCTGACCTTTCTGTCATGGGCCTCCTCCAGTGCCACAGTGAGGCCCACCGCAAATTGGAGGAACAGCACCTCATATTTCGCCTGGGCAGCTTGCAGCCCAGTGGTGTGAACATTGACTTCTCCAACTTTAGATAGTTCCTCTGTCCCTCTCTTCCCCTCCCCCTTCCCAGTTCTCCCTCTATCTTCCTGTCTCCACCTATATCCTTCCTTTGTCCCGCCCCCCTGACATCAGTCTGAGGAAGGGTCTCGACCCGAAACGTCACCCATTCCTTCTCTCCTGAGATGCTGCCTGACCTGTTGAGTTACTCCAGCATTTTGTGAAATAAATACCTTCGATTTGTACCAGCATCTGCAGTTATTTTCTTACTAAACCCGTGGTCAGGATGGAACCCGGAGCTCTGGCGCTGTGAGGCAGCAACTGACCGCCATGGCCGCCCCTTGGAGAGCGCAATAATTCTGCAGGAAATATGTAGGGAAAAAAACTGCAGATGTTGGTTAAAATCGAAGGTAGGCGCACAAAATGCTGGAGTAACTCAGCGGGTCAGACAGCATTTCGGGAGAGAAGGAATGGGTAACGTTTGGAGTCAATAGACAATAGGTGCAGGAGGAGGCCATTCAGCCCTTCAAGCCAGCACCGCCATTCAATGTGATCATGGCTGATCATTCTCAATCAGTACTCCGTTCCTGCCTTCTCCCCATACCCCCTGACTCCGCTATCCTTAAGAGCTCTATCTAGCTCTCTCTTGAATGCATTCAGAGAATTGGCCTCCACTGCCTTCTGAGGCAGAGAATTCCACACATTCACAACTCTCTGACTGAAAAAGTTTTTCCTCATCTCCGTTCTAAATGGCCTACCCCTTATTCTTAAACTGTGTGGCCTCTGGTTCTGGACTCCCCCAACATTGGGAACATGTTTCCTGCCTCTAACGTGTCCAACCCCCTTAATAACCTTATACGTTTCGAGACCCTTCTTCAGACTCACCTGTGGGGGAAGTGTTTGTCGAGGGGGCATGTTGTTCGCAGGTGGCAGAGTCCCAGACGAGTTGAAACGGGTGCAGCTTATCGGCGGGGATAAAAGGGACACTTGAATATTCATCACAGTTTATCGTTCCTTTCATGTGGTTTGTTCTTGAGTTGTTGCCGGAGGGAGGGGGGGGGGGGGGGGAGGGATGAGGTATGGTACCAAAAACAACGGCAAGGATGCATCTTAAACTGGCAGCTGCATAAAAACATAGAAAAAAGGCGATGAATGTTCACTGCGTAACGCAATGAAATCCCCGCTTCTTCAAATTGATGGTGCGTTTTTATCTTGAAAGAGAGAAACATATTGTTATTTTTAACCGACGAAAGAGAAGGAGGGTGGATGTAAGTGAGTGATATATTTTAAACCCCAGGTCCGCTGACTAGATGGAGATTTATATGCAATTGCGGGTTAAGAACTAAAACGCAATATAAAGCATGTTTGAACTATTTATCTCACTAACCTTTAATGTTTTCTAGAATGATCGTTTCCGCGAACTGTGCTTTTGTTAGGGCTGATTCTCCCCGCCCAGCTACCGAACAGATGGGTAAATCATGTGAAAATTAATAAGTCCCCAGTGTGTTCATCAATCATTTCTGATCTGTCGGTCGCTTTCAATAGACAATAGTCAATAGGTGCAGGAGGAGGACATTCGGCCCTTCGAGCCAGCAACGCCATTCAATGTGATCGTGGCTGATCATTCTCAATCAGTACCCCGTTCCTGCCTTCTCCCCATACCCCCTGACTCCGCTATCCTTAAGAGCTCTATCTACAGCTCGACAGGGCGACACGGTGGCGCGGCGGGTAGAGTCGCTGCCTGACTACGGGCGCTGTCTGTACGGAGTTTGTACGTTCAACCCGTGACCTGCGTGGGTTTTCTCCGGGTGCTCCGGTTTCCTCCCACACTCCAAAGATGTGCAGGTTGGTAGGTTTAATTGGCTTGATACAAAAATATATATTTTAAAAAATTGTTCCTAGTGTGTGGTAGGAAAGTAACTGCAGATGCTGGGACAAATCGAAGGTATCACACAATGGTGGGGTAACTCAGCGGGACAGGCAGCATCTCTGGAGAGAGGGAATGGGTGACGTTTCGGGTCGAGACCCTTCTTCATTCCCCATATCCCTTGATTCCATTAGCCCCTAGAGCTCTATCTACCTTTTAAGTTCATCCAGTGAATCGGCCTCCACGGCCTTCTGTGGCAGAGAATTCCACAAATTCACAACTCTCTGGGTGAAGAGGTTTCTTCTCACCTCAGTTTTAAATGGCCTCCCGTTTATTCTTAGACTGTGTGGCCCCTGGTTCTGGACACCCCAAACATTGGGAACATTTTTCCTGCATCTAGTCATTTTTAATTTTGTACATCTGGTAGACTTCATTGGTAGACTGAAGACCAAGAAATGCTGACAAAGGCTCACGATCTGTACACAAGGTCAGGTGTCTCTCCAGCGGTAGTTGCCTTTTCACTCCAGAGGCAAATCCTAGTGCCTCTGAATTGTTTTCCTGTCATCAGTGTTTATGGTGCCAGCACAATTGTCCCTTGTTGATCATCATCCATTTAAAAGTGCTGGAATAATTCAGCGGGTCAGGCAGCATCTGTGGATCTACTCTAGCATTTGTTTCCAATTTTTTGAAAACCAGCATCTGCAGTTCCTGGTGCCTCCATCAATAATTTCAACGCTGGTTTTATTGAAAGAATCACACACAAATTCCAATTAGCTTTGCAGTTACAAAGACCCCTGTGCCTTCCTAGAATCTTGCAAAAGTCATATGATATTTAGTGTACTTAACCCCAGTTCAATTTTATCTTCCTATAATAACTGATATAATGGTGTTAGTTATAACAGTGAAGAAAGCCAATGGAATGTTGGCCTTCGTTACAAGAGGAGTTGAGTATAGGAGCAAAGAGGTCCTTCTACAGTTGTACCGGGCCCTGGTGAGACCGCACCTGGAGTACTGTGTGCAGTTTTGGTCTCCAAATTTGAGGAAGGATATTCTTGCTATTGAGGGCGTGCAGCGTAGGTTCACTAGGTTAATTCCCGGAATGGCGGGACTGTCGTATGTTGAAAGGCTGGAGCGATTGGGCTTATATACACTGGAATTTAGAAGGATGAGGGGGGATCTTATTGAAACATATAAGATAATTAGGGGATTGGACACATTAGAGGCAGGAAACATGTTCCCAATGTTGGGGGAGTCCAGAACAAGGGGCCACAGTTTAAGAATAAGGGGTAGGCCATTTAGAACGGAGATGAGGAAGAACTTTTTCAGTCAGAGAGTGGTGAAGGTGTGGAATTCTCTGCCTCAGAAGGCAGTGGAGGCCAGTTCGTTGGATGCTTTCAAGAGAGAGCTGGATAGAGCTCTTAAGGATAGCGGAGTGAGGGGGTATGGGGAGAAGGCAGGAACGGGGTACTGATTGAGTGATCAGCCATGATCGCATTGAATGGCGGTGCTGGCTCGAAGGGCTGAATGGCCTACTCCTGCACCTATTGTCTATTGTCTATTGTCTATAGTACAATTGCAGGTTTTGGTAAATGTGTAACATGGTATTGTACCAATGTCTAGACAATAGACAATAGACAATAGGTGCAGGAGGAGGCCATTCGGCCCTTCGAGCCAGCACCGCCATTCAATGTGATCATGGTTGATCATTCTCAATCAGTACCCCGTTCCTGCCTTCTCCCCATACCCCCTGACTCCGCTATCCTTAAGAGCTCTATCTAGCTCTCTCTTGAATGCATTCAGAGAATTGGCCTCCACTGCCTTCTGAGGCAGAGAATTCCACAGATTCACAACTCACGCTGTATCTCCAAAGCAAAATAAAATTAAAGTAGACACAAAATGCTGGAGTAATTCAGCGGGTCAGGCAGCATCTCGGGAGAGAAGGAATGGGCGACGTTTCGGGTCGAGACCCTTCTTCAGACTCCTAAAACTTAAAAGTGAAGTCGTTCCCTTGCCGTGTAGAAGAAATACCGTTTGATTAAAAACAGTTGGCTGGTATAAAATCCACACTATGTTAAACATTAAGGATCGGACGTTAGAATTCCTGTGAAGTATAAGAAAATAACTGCAGATGCTGGTACAAATCGATTTATTCACAAAATGCTGGAGTAACTCAGCAGGTCAGGCAGCATCTCGGGAGAGAAGGAATGGGTGACGTTTCGGGTCGAGACCCTTCTTCAGTGTGAAGTATTGTGAAGTATTGGCTCCTTCCACACCGGCTTTGCATTCGTCCTGACAAAGGCAAGGAAAGTAGAACTGGCCCTTCAATTTTGCTCCACAACTATATTTCACAATGCGCTTTACTTCAAAGGGTGTTGGTGGGGGGGGGGGGGGGGGTGGGGGGGTGGGGGGGGGGGGGGGGGGGGGGGGGGGTTGATGAAGGCAGGGTTTCAAGGTACTCTCAATAACATATCTGTTTGCAAATCCAAATGAGGATTGAATCCACAGAGACCAATCAAGCAGATGGTTTAGAAATGCTAAATGGCTGCAGTCAGTTTCTCCATGTGATGCAAAGTTTTCTTTGAACTTTAATATTATTGTACTTAATTGATGATAAATGCGTTTATTAAGTTAGTGTGGCCACATTACATTGTACTTCCTTGGGCAGGACGAGACGACAGAAAGCTATTGAAAGACAAATAATGTCCTGGGAGTTATAATCAAGAACTACTTGGACTCCACATGTTATTGTTTAGAACTCACTTAACGCACTATTAAACAAGAGTTCTGAAGGCTTTGGTGTGTTGTGAGTCAAGGAGATCCTCACAGATTAAGTAGATATTAATCACACCAAATGACATTGCAAACTATTTTAACGCTGAGGTATAATTTTTCTGAGTCATCGTGGATTTTTAGAGATTGTGGAAGCAAATGTCGGCTTTCCAGTAAAAATTGGCACATGAATTATAACAACACTGACCACTAAGCCACAGCGATTGGAACTTGCAAGCATAAACCCCAAAAACATAGGTGTTTTTAAAATGATTAGAAGATGGGTAAAGTTGTTCTAGAAAGGGACTTTCTAGACAATAGGTGCAGGAGGAGGCCATTTGGCCCTTCGAGCCAGCACTGCCATTCATTGTAGTATAAGAAAATAACTGCAGATGCTGGTACAAATCGAAGGTATTTATTCACAAAATGCTGGAGTAACTCAGCGGGTCAGGCAGCATCTCAGGAGAGAAGGAATGGGCGATGTTTCGGGTCGAGAACCCTCTTCAGACTGATGTCAGGGGGGCGGGACAAAGGAAGGATGGAGACAGGAAGATAGAGGGAGAACAGGGAAGGGGGAGGGGAAGAGAGGGACAGAGGAACTATCTAAAGTTGGAGAAGTCGATGTTCATAACACTGGGCTGCAAGCTGCCCAGGCGAAATATGAGGTGCTGTTCCTCCAATTTCGGGTGGGCCTCACTATGGCACTGGAGGAAGCCCATGACAGAAAGGTCAGACTGGGAATGGGAGGGGGAGTTGAAGTGCTCGGCCACCGGGAGATCAGATTGGCCAATACGGACCGAGCGCAGGTGTTGAGCGAAGCGATCACCGAGCCTGCGTTTGGCCATTCATTGTGATCATGGCTGATCATCCACAATCAGTAACCCGTGCCTGACTTCTCCCCATATCCCCTTGATTCCACTAGCTCCTAGAGCTCTATCTAACTCTCTTTTAAATTCATCCAGTGAATTGGCCTCCACTGGCCTCTGTGACAGAGAATTCCACAAATTCACAACTCTCTGGGTGAAAATTTTACTTCTCGCCTCAGTTTTAAATGGCCTCCCCTTCATTCTTAGACTGTGTGGCCCCTGGTTCTGGTTTAGTTAAGAGATACAGTGTAGACACAGCCCCATGCACGCACCAAGTCCACGCCAACCAGCGATCTGCCGTTCACTAGTTCTATGTTATCCCAGTTTCACATCCTACCCGCTGGGGGCAAATTACAGAAGCCTATTAACCTACAAGCCTGTGCGTCTTTGTAGTGTGGGGGGAAACCGGAGCACCCGGAGAAAACCCACGCAGGTCACGGGGACAACGTAAAAACTCCGTACAGACAGCGCCCGTAGTCGGGATGGAACCCGGGTCTCTGGTGCCGTGAGGCAGCAGCTCTACCGCTGTGCCATCCCACAAGTTACGGGATACCAAGAAACCTGTGGAAGAGCACTTAGGATGGCAAGAGGTATGTACTCTATGAAGGTCTGCATTACAAGATGATTTAAATACAGAAGCAAAGATGGCGGTCACGGCGGTAGAGTTGCTGCCTTACAGCGAATGTAGCGCCGGAGACCCGGGTTCCATCCAGACTATGGGCGCAGTCTGTACGGAGTTTGCACTTTCTCCCCGTGACCTGCGTGGGGAGGGGAAGGAGGGGAGGGGGGGGAGTGGAGGGGAGGGGGGGGGGTTTGGAGAGGGTGCTGCACCAATGCAGGAGAGATTTGGGCCCAACGGGTCCACTTGGTTTAGTCTCTTTTAAACTTTGCCTCTCTCAGCTCATTTAGGCCATTTAGAACTGAGATGAGGAAAAACCTTTTCAGTCAGTGTTGTGAAGCTGTGGAATTCTCTGCCTCAGAAAGCAGTGGAGGCCAATTCTCTGAATGCATTCAAGAGAGAGATAGATAGAACTCTTAAGGATAGCGGAGTCAGGGGGTATGGGGAGAAGGCAGGAACGGGGTACTGATTGTGAATGATCAGGCATGATCACATTGAATGGTGGTGCTGGCTCGAAGGGCCGAATGGCCTCCTCCTGCACCTATTGTCTAAATGGAGTCTTGATTAGTACGGGTGTCAGAGGTTATGGAGACAAGGCAGGAGAATGGAGTTTGGGGGGGGAGATACATCGGCCATGATTGTATGGCAGAGTAGACTTGATGGGCCGAATGGCCTAATTCTGCTCCAGTCACTTATGATCTTATTCCTCATAATCTTTCCTATTCATGTACCTATCTATGTGTCTTTTAAACATCAAGACTATTTGGTAATGAGATAAGGAGAAAATTCAGAGAGGAGGGAATGAATTTTCAGAATTCTCCACATGTGGAGGTTCAGTCTTGTACATCACCTGTCTACAGGTGCTGCCTGACCCATTGTGTTCCTCCAGCACCTTGTGTTCAGGATACAGAGAAATACGATCAAGTGTCCTACATTTACATTTATATATCTGTGCAATAAACAATAGTTATTATAGATAGACAGAAATGCTGGAGTAACTGAGGTCAGGCAGCATCTCTGGCGAGAAGGAATGGGTGACGTTTCGGGTCGAGACCCTTCTTCAGACTGATGTCAGGGGAGGGGGCGGTACAGAGGTAAAATGTAGTTGGAGACAGTAAGACTGGTGAGAGAACTGGGAAGGGGGAGGGGATAGAGGCGGAAAGAAAGGGCTACTTGAAGTTAAAGAAGTTCATACCGCTGGGGTGTAAACTACCCAAGCGAAATGAGGTGCTGTTCCTCCAATTTGAGTTGGGCCTCACTCTGACAATGCAGGAGGTAGGGTTGCCAACTGTCCCGTTTTAGCTGGGACATCCCATATTTTGGGCTAAATTGGTTTGTCACTCACGGGACCGCCCTTGTCCTGCATTAGGCCCGGACACAGTAGGTCGCAATGCTGTAAGTCCTGACATTCTAGGTCCCAACATTTTAGCTCTGGACAGTGTAGGACCGGACAGTGTAGGTCCGGACAGTGTAGGCCCGGACAGTGTAGGCCCGGACAGTGTAGGCCCGGACAGTGTAGGCCCGGACAGTGTAGGCCCGGACAGTGTAGGCCCGGACAGTGTAGGCCCGGACAGTGTAGGCCCGGACAGTGTAGGCCCGGACAGTGTAGGCCCGGACACTGTAGGCCCGGACAGTGTAGGCCCGGACAGTGTAGGTCTGGACAGTGTAGGCCCGGACAGTGTAGGCCCGGACAGTGTAGGCCCGGACAGTGTAGGCCCGGACAGTGTAGGCCCGGACAGTGTAGGCCCGGACAGTGTAGGCCCGGACAGTGTAGGTCCGGACAGTGTAGGCCCGGACAGTGTAGGTCCGGACAGTGTAGGCCCGGACAGTGTAGGTCCGGACACTGTAGGCCCAGATAGTGTAGGCCTGGAGGCCCGGGCACCGCCTAACGGAGGTTGCGTAACAACCTGCCTCCCGGCCCGGGTGGCCGCCATTGGTGGAGCGGGAGCACGTGGCCGCTGGCTGGGTGAGGTCACGTGGGGCGCGGGGCGGTGACGTCACCTTGTTCCTTATTTGGGAGTGAGATAGTTGGCAACCACAGGAGGAGGCCCAGGACAGAAAGGTCAGATTGGGAATGGGAGGGGGAATTAAAGTGTTGAGTAAGAGTCAGAGTCCATGAGAAGTTACTATTGTGTTGCTCTGTGCAGGAAATACTTTTGATAAATTATGTAGTCTTTGCATGTTCAGTTCAATTTGTCTGCTGCACAGGTCTATCAGCTACTGCGGAACACCTGTGTGGTGTTTTATGTAGACATCTATTAAGTGATATCAGATGCTAAGGTTTTAAAACTTTAGGATAAAAGAAGGAAATCAAAAATCAATTTCATGGTGTTAAATTTGTCTTTTAAGATTTTCTGAAGAAGATTGCGATGGAAACAGTAAGTCGTGCTTGCATCATCAAACGCAGTCTCAAACTAAAGTTGTTACAGAATACTGGAGGGCAAAATTATTTATAGAAAGTAATTAAAATATAGTGCCTGATGTGGCATCATTAGAGAAAGGATTAAGAATGGAATTACGATTACATAGAATAGAGTGAGTTACAGGTGAGGAAGGGTCTCGTCCCGAAACGTCACCCATTCCTTCTCTCCACAGATGCTGCCTGTCCCGCTGAGTTACTCCAGCTTTTTGTGTCTATCTTCGGTTTAAACCAGCATCTGCAGTTCCTTGCTGTGATTAAACAAGCCATCAGCCCAGTTTCCATGCCCAATATTGTGCCAAGACAAACTCTTATCTGTCTGCATGTCATCCTCTAAGGCTCTTGTACAGCCCCTGTACAGGGCCCTAGTGAGACCGCACCTGGAGGCGCATTCCCAATCTCGTTGTACCCCTGGGTACAATGACAATAAAGATATATTATATTCTATTGTATTGTACTGTGTGCAGCTTTGGTCTCTAAATTTGAGGAAGGATATTCTTGCTATGGAGGGCGTGCAGCGTAGGTTCACTAGGTTAATTCCCGGAATGGCGGGACTGTCATATGTTGAAAGACTGGAGCGACTAGGCTTGTATACACTGGAATTTAGAAGGATGAGAGGGGATCTTATTGAAACATATAAGATTATTAAGGGATTGGACGCACTAGAGGCAGGAAACATGTTCCCAATGTTGGGGGAGTCCAGAACAAGGGGCCACAGTTTAAGAATAAGGGGTAGGCCATTTAGAACTGAGATGAGGAAAAACTTTTTCAGTCAGAGAGTTGTGAATTCTCTGCTTCAGAAGGCAGTGGAGGCCAATTCTCTGAATGCATTCAAGAGAGAGCTAGATGAAGCTCTTAAGGATAGCGGAGTCAGGGGGTATGGGGAGAAGGCAGGAACGGGGTACTGATTGAGAATGATCAGCCATGATCACATTGAATGGCGGTGCTGGTTCGAAGGGCCGAATGGCCTACTCCTGCACCTATTGTCTATTGACCTGAAGTGTCCACGGCTGCTTCTGCAGTGCACAGTCTTTGTGGACCGCAAAAAGAGTTCAGAGAGCGTTCTAACGACTTGATTTTCGTCCCGTTCATCTATCTACACTCTAAAACTCTCGTTTGTTTGTTTGTTTGTTCCTGAACTGCCGCCAAAACGGTCCACGATAGCGCGACAATTTTATTTTGCTTTGGAGATACAGCGTGAGTTGTGAATCTGTGGAATTCTCTGCCTCAGAAGGCAGTGGAGGCCAATTCTCTGAATGCATTCAAGAGAGAGCTAGATAGAGCTCTTAAGGATAGCGGAGTCAGGGGGTATGGGGAGAAGGCAGGAACGGGGTACTGATTGAGAATGATCAGCCATGATCACATTGAATGGCGGTGCTGGCTCTTAGGGCCGAATGGCCTCCTCCTGCACCTATTGTCTATTGTCTAAAATACCATTATTGTATCTGCCTCCACCACCACCCCTGGCTGCGCGCTCCAGGCTCCCACCACCCTGTGCACAGCTCCCTTTAAACGTTACCCCTCTCACCATAAACCTATGCCGTCTAGGATTTGATATTTTCATCTTGGGAAAAGGTTTCAACTGTCTACCCTATCTATCCTTCTCAAAAAATTGTAATACTTCTATCAGGTCTCCCCTCAACATCCAGCCTTCCAGAGAAGACAATCCAAGTCTGTCCAACCTCTCCGTAGCTAACACAATAGACAATAGGTGCAGGAGGAGGCCATTTGGCCCTTCGAGCCAGCACCGCCATTCAATGTGATCATGGCTGATCATTCTCAATCAGTACCCCCTTCCTGCCTTCTCCCCATACCCCCTGACTCCGCTATCCTTAAGAGCTCTATCTAGCTCTCTCTTGAATGCATTCAGAGACTTGGCCTCCACTGCCTTCTGAGGCGGTGAATTCCACAGATTTACAACTCTCTGACTGAAAAAGTTTTTCCTCATCTCCGTTCTAAATGGCCTACCCCTTATTCTTAAACTGTGGCCCCTGGTTCTGGACTCCCCCAACATCGGGAACATGTTTCCTGCCTCTAACGTGTCCAACCCCTTAATAAACTTATACGTTTCGATAAGATCTCATCTCATCCTTCTAAATTCCAGTGTATACAAGCCTAGTCGCTCCAGTCTTTCAACATATGACAGTCCCGCCATTCCGGGAATTAACCTAGTAAACCTACGCTGCACGCCCTCAATAGCAAGAATATCCTTCCTCAAATTTGGAGTCCAAAACTGCACACAGTACTCCAGGTGCGGTCTTACTAGGGCCCTGTACAACTGGTGATGCTTCCATCAGGTCTCCCCTCAACATCCAGCCTTTCAGAGAAGACAATACAAGTCTGTCCAACCTCTCCGTAGCTAACACGCTCTAATCCTGACATCATTCTGGTGAGGCAGCATCTCGGGAGAGAAGGAATGGGTGATGTTTCGGGTCGAGACCCTTCTTCAGACTGATGTCAGGGGGGGGCGGGACAAAGGAAGGATATAGGTGGAGACAGGAAGATAGAGGGAGAACTGGGAAGGAGGAGGGGAAGAGAGGGACAGAGGAACTATCTAAAGTTGGAGAAGTCGATGTTCCTACCGCTGGGCTGCAGGCTGCCCAGGCGAAATATGAGGTGCTGTTCCTCCAGTTTTAGATAGTTCCTCTGTCCCTCTCTGTCCCTCTCTTCCCCTCCTCCTTCCCAGTTGTCCCTCTATCTTCCTGTCTCCACCTATATCCTTCCTTTGTCCCACCCCCCTGACATCTGAAGAAGGGAATCGACCCGAAACATCACCCATTCCTTCTCTCCTGAGATGCTGCCTGACCTGCTGAGTTACTCCAGCATTTTGTGAATAAATACCTTCGATTTGTACCAGCATCTGCAGTTATTTTCTTATATCATTCTGGTGAGCCTCCTCTCTTGGTTCTTGGTCCTCCAAAATATTCCAAATGGAATTTAAACTGGAGGTGGTGGAGTATGGACAAGTGAGAAGGGCTTCTTGGAGAAGAGGAGCTGCCCTCTCCAAAGCCTCCACATCCTTGCAGCATTGGGGCCACCAGAACTGCACGCAGTACTCCAAATGCGGCCTAAAAACAAAAGTCGTACATAGCTGCGTCATGAATTCCTGACTCTTGTACGCAATGCATCAACCAAGAATACCATCAAAGGTATTTATTCACAACATTTCTATTCAATTTCTTCTTTCTATTAGTATGAAGAACAGTTCCAACCCGAAATATCACTTATCCAGAGATGCTGCCTGTCCCGTTGAGTTACCCCAGCATTTTGTGTCTATATTCAGTGTAAACCAGCATCTGCAGTTCCTTTACACGAAACATCACCAATCATAGTTCTACAACTGAATTACCCAGCACTTTGTGTCCTTTTTTTTTTGAAAAACAGCATCTGCAGTGTGGTGTGCCTGCATTTACAACAGTGCATGTTCTGGTTACTAAGGCAGGGCCAGCCAGATGCCCAGACCACAATCCCTGTGCACAGACCTGTCTGTGCCTGCATTTACAACCTGTTGAGGTTACTGGGGCAGGATATTCCCTGCATATAGCATTGCATCGTGAGGTTTCCAGGGCACACAGATCTGTGCCTGCATTTGCATTGACTACATTGTTTGGTGAGGTCCATTCCTTGCATGGAGACCTGTGCCTGTATTTCCAGCATTGCATGGTGAGGTTACCAGGGCATACAAACCTATGGCTGCAGTATGCAGCATTGCATGGTGTGGTGGGCAGGACATTCAATATGATCATGGCTGAACATCCAAAATCAGTACCCCGTTCCTGCTTTGAATTGAATAGGTTTATTGGCCAAGTATGTGCACATGCAAGGAATGTGCCTTGGTGTTCCGCTCGCAAGTAACAACACGAACATACAGTAAACAATTAAGAATAAAGCATAAAACATTATAGTTTAAACATGTGAATGAAATAAAATACCAGAGGAAAAGGAGGCTACAGACGTTTGGTTATTGAGTAGAGCTAGTACTGGTGGAAAATCCCTTGATTCAGTTAGCCCTAAGAGCGATGCATGTTGAGGTTGGAAGGACAGGACATTCCCTGCATACAAACATGTGCCTGCATTGGCATTGGCAGCATTGCATGGTGAGGTGAGCAGCACATCCCTTGTATGGAGACCTGAGCCTTGTATTTCCAGCATTGCATGGTGAGGTTACCAGGGCATACAGACCTGTGCCCGCATTTATATTTGCAGCATTGCATGCTGAAGTTAGCAGGACATACAGACCTGTGCCGGCATTTGCATTGGCAACATTGCATGGTGAGGTGGGCAGGACATTCAATGCATACAGACTTGTGCCTGCATTTGCATTGGCAGCATTGCATGGCGAGGTGGGCAGGACATTCAATGCATACAGACTTGTGCCTGCATTTGCATTGGCAGCATTGCATGGCGAGGTGGGCAGCACACACCTTGCATGGAGACCTATGCCGGCAATTTGCAGCAATGCGTGGTGATGCTGCAACCGTGGAGCGATGATTGACAGCGGGCGCGAGGTTGCCATGGGGACGCGCGCCGGGCCGGGCCTGAGCGGTCAATGCGCGGCGGCTGGGCGCGGGGGGCGGGGCTCAGAGAGGGCGGGGCAGGGCTCAGCGGTGACGGCCAATGCGCGGCGGCTGGGCGCGGGGGGCGGGGCTCAGAGAGGGCGGGGCAGGGCTCAGCGGTGGCGGTAAATACGCGGCTGTTGGGGCTGAGCGGGGGGCGGGGCCAGGCGCGGCGGTTGGGCGCGGGGGGCGGGGCCAGGCGCGGCGGTTGGGCGCGGGGGGCGGGGCTGAGCTGAGCTGAGCGGGCGGTGGGGCCGGGCGGCCAATGCGCGGCGGCTGGGCGCGGAGGGCGGGGCCGGAGCGGGGGGGCGGGGCCGGGCGCTGGCGTCCAATGCGCAGCGGGTTTGCGCGGCGGGAAGGCAGATCCAAGATGGCGGAGCGGAGCCGAGGGCCTGAGTGAAGGAGCCCTGTTGGGGGAGGACTGGGCCGAGTGGAAGATGAAGGAGGCTACAGCTTGCGGCGGCAAGGAGAATAAGGATGAAGAAGAGGAGGGCGGCGGCAGGACGGGGAGGAGGATGCCGACGAGGCCGCCGGTGAGCCCGGAGGATGCGGGCCGCAGCAGGAGGAGGAGACTGGGCCGGGGCTGCAGGGCGGGCGGCGAGCGAGGTGAGGGCGGGCGCCGACGTCACCCACCCCCGACGTCACCCCCACCTGACGTCACCCTGGCCCGACGTCACCCTGGTCTAATGTCACCCACCCCTGACGTCACCCCCTGATGTCACCCACCTCGCTGCTCACCCACACCTGACGTCACTTGGCACCGACGTCACCCTGGCCCGACGTTACCCATCCCTGACGTCACCCTGGCCTGGCGTTATCCACGCCTTGTCATCGGTATCTGGCGTCACCCGTACATGACGTCATGCAGACTCCGTGAAGGCAGGCAGACGGGAGGGAGCTGGGGCCGTGCTGACGTGACTCCCACCCTACGTCACCCCATCACCACCCTGACACAACGTCACTCCTACCTGATGCCACTGTCTGACGTCACCCATATTTCACCTCACACATATATGACATCGTTTGTTTGAGCCGAGGCTGCAGGCTGGGCGGGGAGCGACCGGGAGGGAGCTGATGTCATCCGCACATGACGTCACTCCAACGCTACCCATACATGGCGTCATCCTGGTTAGACATGATGTCACTCATGCACGATGTCACTCATGCATGACATCACTCATACGTGACCACACTCGTACATGAAAGATGGAATGGGTGACATTTCGGGTCAAGACCCTTCTTCAGTCTGAAGAAGAGTCTCGACCGAAACGTCACCCATTCCTTCCCTCCTGAGATGCTGCCTGACCCGCTGACTTACTCCAGCATTTTGTGATACCTTCGATTTGTCCCAGCATCTGCAGTTATTTTCCTACACTCATACATGATGTCACTCATGCATGATGTCACTCGTACATGACCTCACTCATCACAACATCACTCATTCATGACGTCACTCGTACATGACGTCTCCCTTGCCTGACGTCACCTTGGCCTGATGTCATCCAGTGTCTGATGTCACCCCCTACAAGTCATCGCCAGTGTCTGACACCACCCCACACTTCCTGTCATCCGTACGTGACGTCGGCCAACGTTACCCCTCCATGACATCAATCATATATGACGTCACCTTCGTACCTGCTGTCATCCCCATACCTGTGCATCCCCATGTCTGACTTCACCCCCCCTCCACAACCTGACAGCACCCCAACTTGATGTCACCCCTACATGAAACCACCCCTGGACCACTTCATACCCGACGACACCCCCATGTCTGATGTCACCCCCTACGCCTGTGAAACCCCTACCTGTCATCACCCCTGACCTGACATCACCTTCCCCCCTGCCTGAGGTCACCCTCTCTTCAGATTTAATAGGAACCTGAGGGGCAACTTTATCACACAGAGGAACGAGCTGCTAGAGGAGGTAGGTAGTTGAGCCAGGTACTATAACAGTACTTAAAAGACATTTGGACAGGTACATGGATAAGAACGGTTTAAACGGATATGGGCCAATTGCAGGCAAATGAGACTGTTAGATATCATATCATATCATATCATATCTATACAGCCGGAAACAGGCCTTTTCGGCCCTCCAAGTCCGTGCCGCCCAGCGATCCCCGTACATTAACACTATCCTACACCCACTAGGGACAATTTTTACATTTACCCAGCCAATTAACCTACATACCTGTACGTCTTTGGAGTGTGGGAGGAAACCGAAGATCTCGGAGAAAACCCACGCAGGTCACGGGGAGAACGTACAAACTCCTTACAGTGCAGCACCCGTAGTCAGGATCGAACCTGAGTCTCCGGCGCTGCATTCGCTGTAAAGCAGCAACTCTACCGCTGTGCTACCGTGCCGCCCATGTGGCAAAATGTGTAGGAAAAAAAACTGCAGATGCTGGTAAAAATCGAAGGTAGACACAAAATGCTGGAGTAACTCAGCGGGACAGGCAGCATGTCCTAGATGTGGCATATTGATTGGCATGGATGAGTTGGGCCAGAGGGTGTCTCCATGAGTAGTTTAAAGAGCATGACAGTGGACATTCAATTAAGCAAATAATGCATGATTTGCAAGAAATATACAACAGGGAAAATGATCCAAGAATGGTTTGAGGGGAAATTAAGAGTCACGAATCCAATGTGTACACATTTGCCAGAGAAAGCAATGTCTGGAGATGGAGAATATTTTTAGAATTCAGTAAAGGATGACTTTAAAAATTGATAAAGAAAAGGAAAATTGAATATGAGAGTCAACAATTGAGAAAAAAATGATTATGTATAAAGGATAGCTAAATGTACCTAAAATATGTGTTTCTATGATTATATATAACACATAAGCCGTTACACTCTACAGCCATTAGGCTATTAAACACTACAACCTCCAAATAAGCTCTGAATTACATAGATTATTATTGTTATTATTGCACTGTTATAGAAACAGAAAATAGGTGCAGGAGGAGGCCATTTGGCCCATCAAGCCAGCACCACCATTCAATGTAATCATGGCTGGTCATCCACAATCAGTAACCCGTGCCTGCCTTCTCCCTATACCCCTTGGTTCCGCCAGCCCCAAGAGCTCTATCTATCTCTCTTTTATATTCATCCAGTGGTCTCCTGCCTTCTGTGGCAGAGAATTCCACAAATTCACAATTCTCTGGGTGAAATCGTTTCTTCTCACCTCTGTTTTAAATGACCTCTCGTGTATTCTAAGACTCTGGCCCCTGGTTCTGGACTCCCTCAACATTGGGAACATTTTTCCTGCTTCTAGCTTGTCCAGTCCTTTTATAATTTTATATGTTTCTATAAGATCCCCTCTCATCCTTCTAAACTCTAGTGAATACAAGCCCAGTCTTTCCAATCTTTCCATATAACCATATAACCATATAACAACTACAGCACGGAAACAGGCCCGTTCGGCCCTACCAGTCCACGCCGACCACTCTCCCTGACCTAGTCTCATCTACCTGCACTCAGACCATAACCCTCTAATCCCCTCTTATCCATATATCTATCCAATTTACTCTTAAATAATAAAATCGAGCCTGCCTCCACCACTTCCACCGGAAGCCCATTCCATACAGCCACCACCCTCTGAGTAAAGAAGTTACCCCTCATGTTACCCCTAAACTTTTGTCCCTCAATTCTGAAGCTATGTCCCCTTGTTGGAATCTTCCCCACTCTCAAAGGGAAAAGCCTACCCACGTCAACTCTGTCCGTCCCTCTCAAAATTTTAAAAACCTCTATCAAGTCCCCCCTCAACCTTCTACGCTCCAAAGAATAAAGACCCAACCTGCTCAACCTCTCTCTGTAGCTTAAGTGCTGAAACCCAGGCAACATTCTAGTAAATCTCCTCTGTACCCTCTCCATTTTGTCGACATCCTTCCTATAATTTGGCGACCAGAACTGCACACCATACTCCAGATTCGGCCTCACCAATGCCCTGTACAATTTTAACATTACATCCCAACTTCTATACTCGATGCTCTGATTTATAAAGGCAAGCATACCAAACGCCTTCTTCACCACCCTATCCACATGAGATTCCACCTTCAGGGAACAATGCACAGTTATTCCCAGATCCCTCTGTTCCACTGCATTCCTCAATTCCCTACCATTTACCCTGTACATCCTATTTTGATTTGTCCTACCAAAATGCAGCACCTCACACTTATCAGCATTAAACTCCATCTGCCATCTTTCAGCCCACCCTTCCAAAAGGCCCAAGTCTCTGTAGACTTTGAAACTCTACTTCATTATTAACTACACCACCTATCTTAGTATCATCTGCATATTTACTAATCCAATTTGCCACACCATCATCATCATTAATGTAAATGACAAACAACAGTGGACCCAACACAGATCCTTGGGGTACTCCACTAGACACTGGCCTCCAACCTGACATACAATTGTCAACCGTTACCCTCTGGTATCTCCCATTCAGCCATTGTTGAATCCATCTTGCAACCTCACTATTAATACCCAACGATTTAACCTTCTTAATCAATCTTCCATGTGGAACCTTGTCAAATGCCTTACTGAAATCCATATAGACAACATCCACAGCCTTACCCTTATCAATTTCCCTGGTAACCTCTTCAATCTTTCCATATAACCATATGAAAGTTATGAAAGTTATTAAATCATAATCAAATACCCCAGGATTAAAAATGGGCCTACCTACGATTATTTTCAGCCAGTTTTGTGATTAACATTTGCCCAAAATTTAATGCTTTTAAAATTTGAAAACAAAAATTTGAGGGAAAAAAAATATTTATAAAACATATAGGACATATGGGACACTTACTGATTTTGAAGCTCCCTTACAAAATGTCAGCACCTAACCCACCACGTGGTCTGTAGTTCACACCAGGGTCATTATAATCGCGTTGTTTGATTTTTTTTTTTTAATTGCGACAAGTGCAAAAAAAAACTCTACTCCTTGACCTACGATGGGGTTACATTCTGATAAATAGACAATAGACAATAGGTGTAGGAGGAGGCTATTCGGCCCTTCGAGCCAGCACCGCCATTCAATCTGATCACGGCTGATCATTCTCAATCAGTACCCCGTTCCTGCCTTCTCCCCATACCCCCTGACTCCGCTATCCTTAAGAGCTCTGTCTAGCTCTCTCTTGAATGCATTCAGAGAAATGGCCTCCACAGCCTTCTGAGGCAGAGAATTCCACAGAATCACAACTCTCTGACTGTAAAAGTTTTTCTTAATCTCAGTTCTAAATGGTCTACCCCTTATTCTTAAACTGTGGCCCCTGGTTCTGGACACCCCCAATATTGGGAACATGTTTCCTGCCTCTAACGTGTCCAACCTCTTAATAATCTTATACGTTTCGATAAGATCTCCTCTCATCCTAAATTCCAATGTATACAAGCCTAGTCGCTCCAGTCTTTCAACATATGATAGTCCCGCCATTCCGGGAATTAACCTAGTAAACCTACGCTGCACACCCTCAATAGCAAGAATATCCTTCCTCAAATTTGGAGACCAAAACTGCACACAGTACTCCAGGTGCGGTCTCACTAGGGCCCTGTACAACTGCAGAAGGACCTCTTTGCTCCTATACTCAACTCCTCTTGTTATGAAGGCCAACATTCCATTGGCTTTCTTCACTGCCTGCTGTACCTGCATGCTTCCTTTCAGTGACTGATGCACTAGGACACCCAGATCTCGTTCGCACGTCCCCTTTTCCTAACCCCATCGTAAATCAAAAAAATGGTACGTCGAAAATGTATTTAATACACACCTGATCACGTGGGCAGAAGCGAGCGGTGGCTCGCTGCCGTTGCCCAGCTTTTGCCCCATCATAAAGTCGAAGCATTGTAAGTCAGGGAGCATCTGTATCGTGTGATAATGAGCATTGACAACATTAGGGACAGCAGAATGAGACATCGCTAAAATAGGTGAGCAAACTCGATTTTTATTTCGTGATTTTAGGTTCTATTAATTATTAAGTATTTCAATGGTAAGCTTAAACACAAAGTATAAATGAATAATAAAAAAAGACAATAAATATAAAAACGGTCCTCACGTGACACATTTCACACGTGACCAATGGGGCACCGCTACTCACGTTCTGCTGCAAAAACTTGGGACATCAGAAATCCATCTAATTGGGTGATAAGTGATAAAAAATCATAAGCATAATCAGAATTTGGGTTGCATAGAGTTATTTAATTGCAAAATTAATGTAATCTTTCTGGCATAAATTAGCCTCAGGATTTGATGAAATCCTGCTTGAAATATGTTACAATAAAAGGCAAGAAAGCACAGGCGTTTCTGATAATTTTCCTTATACAAACAGATTTATTTATTTTTGCTTCATCTCATTATTTTGGCTATACACCATGATCTACACCACTTAAAATACAGGATATGAAACAATGGGAATATTACATTACAAAAACAGGAAAATAACCTGGAAGTTTGGAGTCCTTCAGTTTCACTACTGAGTGCTGTATTTATGGAAACACTTATATGAATGAATAAATGAATGAATGAATGAATGAATAGAAGGTATTTATTTCACAAAATGCTGGAGTAACTCAGCAGGTCAGGCAGCATCTCTGAAGAGAAGGAATGAGTGACGTTTCGGGTCGAGACCCTTCTTCAGAATGAATGAATAAGTTTATTGGCCGAGTATGTGCATATACAAGGAATGTGCCTTTGTGCTCCGCTCACAAATGACAACACAAACATACAGTTAACAATTAAGAATAAAGCATAACCACATCAAAACAATAAGGATACAACATTACGGTCTAAACATGTGGGTGAAAATAAACCAGAGCAAAAGAGAGACTACAGACTTTGGTTGTTGAGTAGAACTATCACTCGTGGAAAAAAGCTGTTTTTATGTCTGGCTGTGGCTGCTTTGACAGTCCGGAGTCACCTTCCAGAGGGAAGTGCTTCGAAGAGTTTGTGGCCAGGGTGAGAGGGGTCAGAGATGATCTTGCCCGCTCGCTTCCTGGCCCTTGCAGTGCACAGTTCGTCAATGGGGGGAAGGTTGCAGCCAATATGTATATGTGTGTATGTCTTTTTGTATGGGTATATACACACACACACACACACTGAATGTTTTGCTGGTTTATTATATTGTTTATAGCGTACTATGTTTACATATTGTGATGTGCTGCTGCAAGTAAGGATTTCATTGTTCTATCTGGGACATATGACAGTAAAACACTCTTGACTCCTGACTATAAAGGAAAAGCCGAACAAGGCAAATGTTTCTGACAGGGACGGGAGCATTTAGAAAGGGGAATAAGGATAGGTCAGAGAAATTGACAAATACCCTCTGTATTTACTGAAGGAGGCACAAAAAAACTCACCAAAATCCAGGAAAGTCAGGGTCCAATGTAAACGAGGGCTGAAAGAAATGTAAAGAAATACTAATGGAGAAGTGAATGAGCCTGATAAATCCAGATCTCAGAATCTGGAACAGGTGGCAATGACGATAGTAAATGGTCTGTGATCATCTGCTAGGAGCTGGCAAGGACCTGCTGGGCTAAATTGTGAAGTCTTGTAGCTAAGATTTCCCAAACTGGGCAGATCTGTAAGACTGAGTAGGCTAGGCATCCATTTTCCAAAGTTTGGACTCATAACAGGCAGCTTCATTGTAAAATACAACATTTTTGGAGGGAACAACAAGCAGGATTAAACCAGGAGTAGACACACAATGCAGCAGTAACTCAGCGGGACAGGCAGCATCTCTGGAGAGAAGGATTTGATGAGGTTTCGGGTTGAGGCCTTTCTTCAGTCTGAAGAAGGGTCTCGACCCAGAACGTCACCCATTCCGGGTATAGGTTACTCCAGCATTGTGTGTCTATCTTTGGTGTAAACCAGCATCTGCAGTTCCTTCCTACAGGATTAAACCAGAATGCTTCCTCTAGTTGAGTAGTCCAGAACAGTGGGCGACATGGTGGCGCAGCGGTAGAGTTGCTGCCTTACTGCGCTTGCAGCGCTGGAGACCCGGGTTCGATCCCGACTACGAGTGCTGTCTGTACGGAGTTTGTACGCTCTCCTCGTGACCGCGTGGGTTTTCTCCGTGATCTTTGGTTTCCTCCCACATTCCAAAGATAGATTTGTCGGTTAATTGGCTTGGTATCAATGTAAATTGTCCCCAGTGTGTGTGTAGGGTAGTGTTAATGTGCGGGGATCGTTGGTCGGTGCAGACTTGGTAGGCCGAAGGGCCTGTTTCCGCGCTGTAACTAAACTAAACTAGTTTTCACAATCTCAAAATAAGGGGTTAGTTCATTTTGAACTTAAATGAGTCACAAGTCTTTGAGTGTTTGAAAAGCGCTATATAAATGTAATGCATTATTATTATTATTATTATGTGTGAAATTGTCATATTTTTAATTGTTGCATTCCAAAATATTCATATCATCATATCATATATATACAGCCGGAAACAGGCCTTTTCGGCCCACCAAGTCCGTGCCGCCCAGTGATCCCCGCACATTAACACTATCCTACACCCACTAGGGACAATTTTTACATTTACCCAACCAATTAACCTACATACCTGTACGTCTTTGGAGTGTGGGAGGAAACCGAAGATCTCGGAGAAAACCCACGCAGGTCACGGGGAGAACGTACAAACTCCTTACAGTGCAGCACCCGTAGTCAGGATCGAACCTGAGTCTCCGGCGCTGCATTCGCTGTAAAGCAGCAACTCTACCGCTGCGCTACCGTGCCGCTGCGCTACAATACTATCTATTGTAAAATACTTTCCTTTTTTAAAGGGTTTCCTGTGTTTTATTTTCTGTCTAAGGTGTGAAAGTTTGAGGTTAGTTTGAGTTTGTCTCGTGTACCAAAGGTACAATGGAAAACTTTTGTCAGCGGAAAGGCAAGAAGTGATCAAGGGAAAGACGAAAGTGATCAAGCAATTTAATTTTCTTTGCAACCTGTCGGAAACAACTTTTAGTTAGAGGATTACATTGAATATATATTGTTCTAAATCTGTGTTTGCCAAGTTCCCACAATGAGGGTGACGTTCACCTTTGGCGATAGAAAACTGGCAGCTTTGTCTCTGAGTTTCATGGCAAGAAAATCAATTGGATGAATATTAGATTGCTACTCTGCTGCCCTGACTTTCCTTCACCTGTCATTGTTTAAAACCACTTTCAGCGATGACTGTTCTTAATGCAGGACGGTAATGCTGAGTTGCTGATATTCCGATATAAAAACAGACCAAAATGTAATTAGAGTCATTTTCATGCTTTCAAAAAATTGAATTGTCTGGTTCCTCAAGTTAAGCAACATATGGGAAAGTAACAGTTCAATGTTACGGGTAATTTAAAGCAGAGTCAATTCCATGTGGACATGAACATTCTTTAGAAGATGCAGGTTTTCTGTAACAGTTCAGGAAACAATGATGGCTCAGTTGTGAGCTGACTTTCCTTGCTGTACTGTGAAGGCAGAAGTGAAAATTGGTTAGTCCTGTCCTACCCTGTGTTTGCAAAGAAACATAGGAAAAATATGTGCAGGAGTAGGCCATTCGGCCCTTTGAGCCAGCACCGCCATTCAATATGATCATGGCTGATCATCTAAAATCAGTACCCCGTTCCTGCTTTCTCCCCATATCCCTTGATTCCGTTAGCCCTAAGAGCTAAATCTAACTCTCTCTTGAAAACATCCTGTGAATCGGCCTCCACTGCCTTCTGTGGCAGAGAATTCCACAGATTCACAACTCTCTGGGTGAAAAATATTTTCCTCATCTCAGTCCTAAAAGGTCTACAGAGCTGCCAACCATTACGTTTTTGACATATTTATTGCGTTTTTTTGAGATAATTATGGCAGTACGATTTTTCTTAGTAAAACACGTTTTTTTGAAATTCTGATCGTATGTCCATGTATTGGGGGATTGCATGTAAGGTCAAAGTGCATGACGCACGGAGTCGTTCAAGCCATCTGGAGGACATGGCATCTTCCAGCATACACTAGCAACACATGCAACAGGTACATTCTTACCTTTAAAAAGCCGCCAAAAGGACAATTTTTGTGAAGAAGCTGGAGGATCTGGCGGAGGAAGAGGAACCAGGAGAAGGGCTGCCAAGCCCTAGACGCAAGAAGCAGCTGGGAAGACGTCTGGCCAGCCGGTGGGAGAAGGGGAAACGCAGCCAGGAAACGAGGCAGGAGAGCAAGGCCGAGAAACAGGGGGCCAACTGACCGGCTAGCCGGGGGAGAAGAGGAGGAGGAGGAGGAAAGGACGGGATTGAGCGAGCTGGGAGAGGAGCAGCGGGAAGAACCCGAGCCGAGGGTCTGCAGGGGCAGAAGCAGCGAGCGCTGGAGGTGGGCGACCCGCCTGAGGGCGAAGGGCCCAGGGAGGAAGGGCTCGATGGTCTTGGAGGAGGAGGCGGTGAAGACGAGGAGCGGAGTGTCGAGCTCGAAGAGGAGGAGGAAGAGGACCAGGGAGAAGCCGATCGGTGGCATTGGCCGAGCAGCAGCAAGAGCTGGGCCGGGCGCTGGGAGCCGAGGTGGAGGACCAGGCCACGGCTCTGCTCGGCGGCCCTAGCCACGAGGCGTTGAGCGCCGACCAAGTGGAAGCGGACCACGGCTGGTGGAGAAGGCGAGGATCCTTCATTGCTTCTACTCTGGGGCTGTAGAGAGCATCCTGTCCGGCAACATCACAGTCTGGTTTGGGAACAGCTCTGCCCAGGACAGGAAGACCCTGCGGAGAGTAGTGCGTTCGGCAGAACGCACCATGGGAACTACACTCGCCCCCCTGCAGGACCTATACATCAGGAGGTGCAGATCCAGAGCCAGCAACATTATGGGGGACCCCTACCACCCCAGCAACGGACTGTTCCAGCTGCTAGGGTCAGGCAAACGCCTCCGCTGTCACGCTGTGAAAACAGAGAGGATGAGACGGAGTTTCTTCCCACAGGCCATCAGGACTGATAACTCCAGGGACTAAATTTTGTCTTCTCTGTATTAACTTTAATTTATATGCTGTAACTGTGCACAATCCGCAGGCATTGCCACTTTCATTTCACTGCACATCGTGTATGTGTACGTGACAAATAAACTTGACTTGACTTGAGTGGGGAGCAGGGCTGGAGGGCCAGCATGAGCGGCGAGGGGCCGAAGGAAAAAAAACACTTTTTTTCCACTAAAAATCCCTTTTTTTTTGCCATCTGTGTTCCATTTTTTGGTTTGACAAGGTTGGCAGCTCTGGGCCGACCCCTTATTCTTAAACTGTGTGACCCCTGGTTCTGGACTCCGCCAACATCGGGAAAAAAATTCCTGCATTAGTTTATGATTTAGTTGACAATCTGTTGAATGGCAGTTAGGTCTGGGATTACGATCTACTTTCACTTCCCCATTTGGGTTTTAACATTCGTTTTGTATATACTTCTGCTTCTTTCATGGCCGGGATGAACTAACGTCACACACATGAGGGAGAAATAATCAGGGGACCCCATGGGTGTAATTAAGCCTTCAGGGAGTGCATGGGAATAGATTTTAAAACCAATGACTGAAAGAATTCCTCTTCAATTCAGGTTTGTTTGAATATTTCTTCATGGCAAAGTATTCAAATATAATTAACTATTTTGTGAACAGAAAACAGTTTCATTCCAATGATTGGTCGTAGTAACTTAAAATTCTGAACTGAATTTCTCCTTGGATGTGGTAAAATTTCTATTTGTTTTTCATTAGTTAGGAATTAACAATGTATTCTACATTCACCAGATGAAGAAGCATATGTAAAGAACAATGTTACCAATGGAGGCTTATTTATTTTGCGTGTTAAATTGAGGTTGAAAATAATTCACTTTGAAGCATTCATTGTTGTACCTTGGATCCAGTTTAGTTGAGTTTAATTTAGAGATACAGCCCACTGACTCCGCGCCAACCAGCTATCCCCGCACATTAACACACCCACACACACTAGGGACAATTTACACATACACCAAACCAATTAACCTACAAACTTGTACGTCTTTGAAATGTGGGAGGAAACCGAGGATCTCTGAGAAAAGTCACAGGGAGAACGTACAAACTCCGTACAGTCAGCACCCGTATTCGGGATCGAACTCGGGTCTCCGGCGCTGTAAGGCAGCAACTCTACCGCTGCGCTACCCGTGCCGCCCTTAAAATTAAAGAGAGAAAATTAGTGTTGGAAAGATTGAATTTCCTAAAAGTTTTTATTTATAGTTGTATTTACATCTAGTTACATTTTATCTTCCAGAAATACCGCCATATAAAACTCCGAAAAGGATATTAAGAAAGCCGCAGCCCAATCCGAATCTCGAATCTCCTGGTAATGACTCCGAGTTACAGCAAGACATTTATTGGGATCAGCATTCTCCAACCACATTTAAATTGGGTAAAGTAGCAAGTTATCAATTATATGATTGAGATTTGAGAAATCCTACCTTCTTTTAGTTAATGATCTTTGTTTCATTATGCATTTTCTCTGCCTTTATCTTTTTTTCTCATCGACTGGCCTCCCCCATTTTATTGCCTCCAATTTCACCATCTGTAGATCTTCAGTCATTCAATATTAACAAATCTGCCCAGCTTGTTCATCATACTTGTCTTGCTAAGTATCAAGAACTATGCAATGTGTACGTTCAACGTTGTTACACGGAACATGGACCAGTAGAGCACAAGAACAGGCCCTTTGGCCCAAAATGTCTGTGCTGAACATGATGCCAAAACCAACTGTTATAGAAACATAGAAAATAGGTGCAGCAGGAGGCCATTTGCCCCTTTGAGCCAGCACCGCCATTCATTGTGATCATGGCTGATCATCCACAATCAGTAACCCGTGCCTTCCTTCTCCCCATATCCCTTGATTCCACTAGCCCCAAGAGCTCTATCTAACTCTCTTTTAAATTCATCCAGTGAATTGGCCTCCACCGCCTTCGGTGGCAGAGAATTCCACAAATTCACAACTCTCTGGGTGAAAAAGTTTCTCCTCACCTCAGTTTTAAATGGCCTTCCCCCTTTATTTTTAGACTGGCCCCTGGTTCTGGACTCCCCCAACATTTTTCCTGCATCTAGCTTGTCCAGTCCTTTCATAATTTTATATGCCTCTATAAGATCCCCTCTCATCCTTCTAAACTCCAGTGAATACAAGCCAAGTCTTTATCTGCCTGCACACAATCCATATCACTGTTCCCTGCATATCTTTATGCCTATCGAGAAATCTAAGTGGATCGTATCTGCTTCAACCACAACCCCCAGCACCCACCCATCCAGGCACCCACCACTCTCTGTGGGGAAAAAAAACTTACTTCATGATTGAATGGCAGAGTAGACTTGATGGGCCGAATGGCCTAATTCTACTCATATTCCTTATGACCTGATGACATCTTAAGATTTAATTTGTAACATTACACAAAGCTTGTAGGGAAAGATTTAATAGGAACCTGAGGAGCAACTTTTCCACACAGAGGGTGGTGGGTGTATGGAACAAACTGCCAGAGGAGGCAGCGACTATAACAACATTTCAATGACATTTGGGCAGATAGATAGGATAGGAAAGGTTTATAAGGTCATAGGGTCATACGTGACAGGAGCAGAATGAAGCCATTCGGCCCATCAAGTCTACTCTACCATTCAATCATAGCTGATCAACCCTCCCTTCTAACCCCATTCTCCTGCCTTCTCCCCCTAACCTCTGACACCAGTACTAATCAAGATTCTATCTTACAAAATACCCATTGACGGCCTCTACAGCCTTCTGTGGCAAAGAATTCCACAGATTCACCACCCTTTGACTAAAGAAATTCCTCCTCAAATCCTTCTTATAGGAACGTCCTATAATTCTGAGGCTGTGGCTATTTGGATCGTATCTGCTTCAACCACCGCCCCCAGCAGCAGGTTCCAGGCACCCACCACTCTCTGTGGGGAAAAAACCTTGCTTCACACATATCCCTTGTGCCAGAGGTTATGGGGAGGCAGGAGATTGGGGTTATGAGGGAGAGATAGATCAGCCATGATTGAATGGCGGAGTGGACTTGATGAGCCGAATGGCCTAATTCTACTCCTATCACTTATGATCTTTAAACTTGGTCCCTTCCACCTTAAATCTATGCCCTCTCGTATTTGATTTTGTAATTCTTGGAAAAAAGGTTCTGACTGTCGACCCTATCTATGCCTCTCATAATTTTATAGACTTCTATTATGTCTCCCCACAACCTCAGGCGTTCCAGACAAAGCAAACCAAGTCTGTCCAACCGCTCTCTATAGCTAATACTCCACTAATTGGGGTAGCATTCTGGTAAGCCTCCTCTGCACCTGTACCAAAGCCTCCACATCCTTCCTGTAATGGGGTGACCAGAACTGCGCGCCAAACTCCAAATGCACGCTGTACTCCAACTATCCTTTTACCTTAGCTGGCCAGCTTTTATTGCACACAACTTAAAGGAAATGTTTTTGTTGTTAGCTTTCAATAGGTCTTACTGGGGAAAAATGTACCTTATGTGGCAAAACAAATTCCTCGTATGTTGCAAAACGTACTTGGCTAATAAAGTATGATTATGATTCCATTTCAGGATGGAAAAGTATGCACTTTGTTTATTCAATGTAACATGGCAACCTTGCTTCACTGTGAAATGACTAACATCTCTGCTGAAATATTTCACAGCATCAATGAGATATTGAGCATTTGGCCTCCATATATCTTGTATAATTTCAAGGTCATCAAATTGATAATCAGGCGTTTGTTCATGTTCATAAGTGATAGGAACAGAATTCGGCCTTTTGGCCCATCAAGTCTACTCCGCCATTCAATCATGGCTGATCTATCTCTCTCTCCTAACTCCATTCTCCTGCCTTCTCCCCAATTTATAATTCTTTGCAAACAAGAAATATTCACAATCAATTTGCTTGTAAAAAGTAACAAATAGTTTATTTCCTTCTCGAGTCAGTTTGGTCTTTATTGACACGAAATATATCTTCATGAACAAAAGTTAATTTAGCCCCTCACCTTTTGTCACACAGGCAATGGAAAGAAGACATGTGGACCTTCTCAGCGTGCGGTGGAAATATCTGACGTTGTTAATCGTATTGCTCCTCAGGTAGCCAAGTGTTTCGTCAACCGACTGTGGCAGATCTGAAACCTTTTCATTGTTCGCAGAGTGTTAGACTAAACCCGAAATTGGTGCATCAAAGTTTACAGGTGCTCCCCAGCCTACGATGCTTCGACTTTGCGATGGTGCAAACGCCAGCGATCCGTAGCGAGCCGCCGCTCGCTTCCGGCCACGTGATCACGTGTATTCAATGCATTTCCACTTACGATATTTTCGGTCTCCGATGGGTTTCTCAGAACGCAACCCCATCGTAAGTTGAGGAGTACCTATACAAGTGCTTTTTTTCAAAAACAATGCTAGTTTTGCACAAACTCTTGAATCACGCACAAATAAGCTGTTCAGCCCACCTGGTTTACGCTGATGTTGGTGCTGCACATGATCCTCTTTGTCATGCGGTCATAACGTGATCAGAGCAGAATTAGGCCATTCGGTCCATCAAGTCTACTCAGCTATTCAATCATGGCTGATCTATCTCCTCCTCCTAACCCCATTCTCCAGCCTTCTCCCCATAACCCCTGACACGCGTACTATTCAAGAATCTAGCTATCTCTACCTTAAAAATATCCACTGACTTGGCCTCCACAGCCGTCTATGGCAAAGAATTCCACGGATTCACCACCCTCTGACTAAAGATTCTATTTCATTCGATTTCTATTTCATTCTGTTCTGCCAACATAATCTACAATTTTCTCCCTTCATATTTATCGAAGGCCAAGTTCCATTCACTGGCTAAATAAACGGCACAGTGGTGCAGCTGATAAAACATCTGCCTCTCGGCACCAAAGAACCCATGTCTGCTCCCGACCTTTGGTGCGATCTATGTGGAGTTCGCACGTTCTCCATGTGAGTGCGTGGGTTTTCTCCGGGTGCACCGGTTTCCTCCACATCCCAAAGACGTGCAGGTTTGTAGGTTAATTGGCCCTGTGTAAAATGCCTGTTGTGTGTAAGGGAGTGGATGAGTAAGTGGGATAATATGGAACCAGTGTGAACGGGTGATCGGTGGTCGGCGAGGACATGGCGGGCCAAATGGCCTGTTTCATTGCCTCAAAAACAAAAGCTCTGAAATGTGTAGTGTTCACTGGTGACTAATTTTTCACTTATGCACAATATTTCGCCACATTTACTTTCTAAAGTCCTATCGAAATTTTATAGATAGTTAGAAACATGAAATGGGTCCCGTCCAGTAGTTGTCTGTGATCTTTATTGACAAGGGAGGAATAGATTGGGTAGATGCACAGAGTCTCTTGCCCAGAGTAAATGAATCGAGGACCAGAGGAGATAGGTTCAAGGTGACGGGGAAAAGATTTAATAGGAGTGAACAGCCATGATCACATTGAATGGTGGTGCTGGCTCGAAGGGCCGAATGGCCTCCTCCTGCACCTATTGTCTATTAGAATCTGAGGGCTAACCTTTTCACACAAAGGGTGGTGGGTGTATGGAATGAGCTGCCAGAGGAGGTAGTTGAGGCTGGGACTATCCCAACTTCTAAGAAACAGTTAGACAGGTACATGGATAGGACAGGTTTGGAGGGATATGGACCAAGTGCAGGCAGGTTGGACTAGTGAAGATGGGACATGTTGGCCGGTGTGGATAAGTTGGGCCGAAGGGCCTGTTTCCACACTGCATGACTCTATGACAGTCCAGTCAGAAGATGAGCTATGAACTAGAGAGAATGCTGATGTTGGGTTATTACCAAACTCGTTCATTAACACGATAAATCATCAGCAAAGTTTGCACCGTTGAAAATTTAATCTTCTATTTTTTAATGAATAATTTCACTGCTGAATGCAGTTTACCAATAATTGATAAATAAATTAATTTGGCACTTGATTAAAAGTTATTGCAGTGGAGAAAATGAAATTCAGATTGCCTTTTAAAAAAAATTGTTATTTTGTATTTAATATACAGACGCTCCTCAGCTTCCGATGGGGTTCCGTTCCGAGAAACCCATCGCAAACCGAAAGTGTCGTAAGTCGAGATGCATTGTAATACGCGCGATCACGTGGCCGGAAGCGAGCGGCGGATCGCTACGGGTCGCTGCCGTTTGCACCATCGCAAAGTCAAACTATCGCAAGTTGAAACACCGTAAGCACCTGTAAACAGCTCTGTCCAGGTTACTTATCACATCTTAATAGGCACGGAGTTACTCCAGCGCATTGTGTTCTACACGAGTTTCCCGCTTCTGTAGTTATAGACAATAGATAATAGGTGCAGGAGTAGGCCATTCGGCCCTTCGAGCCAACACCGCCATTCACTGTGATCATGGCTGATCATTCTCAATCAGTACCCCGTTCCTGCCCTCTCCCCATACCCCCTGACTCCGCTATCCTTAAGAGCTCTATCTAACTCTCTCTTGAAAGCATTGGCCTCCACTGCCTTCTGAGGCAGAGAATTCCACAGATTTACAACGTTCTTGTTAAGTATCAAAATCTGTGCAATGTACAGGTGCTTCTCAACTTACAATGGGGTTACGTTTCGAAGTACCCATCGCAAACCGGAAATATCGTACGTGGAAATGCATTGAATACACCTGATCACGTGGCCGGAGCGAGCTGTGGGTCGCTGCCCTTGCCCAGCGCTTGCACCATTGTAAAGTCAAAATATCGTTAAGTCGAGGCATCGTTAGTCGGGGAGCATCTGTACATGTTCAACATTATGAAGAAAAATTTGAAGAATCTGAAGAAGGGTCTCGACACGAAACGTCTCCCATTCCTTCTCTCCAGAGATGCTGCCTGTCCCGCTGAGTTACTCCAGCATTTTGTGTCTCTCTTCGGTGTAAGCCAGCATCTGCAGTTCCTTCCTACACAAGTTTGTCATTTTGTGTGCGTGTTCGTTAGCAAAGGATGAATATTTGTGAATGAAATTGAAAAGACAGTGTCCTACAGATTCTCAAAATCTGAAATAAAATCTGAATCAGAGTACAACGTTTACATATTCTGTTGTGCTACTGCAAATAAGAATTCTATTCTGCCTGGGACACATGACAATAAAACACTTGACTCTTGAAATAGAATGTGAAAATACTCAGTAGCTCAGGCAACATATGTGGAGGGAGAGAAAGATAGAAACATAGAAAATAAGTGCAAGAGTAGACCATTCGGCCCTTCGAGACAGCAACGCCATTCAATATGATCATGGCTGATCATCCAAAATCAGTACCCCGTTCCGGCTTTCTCCCCATATCCCTTGAGGGACAGAGTTAATGTTTCAAAACCTTTCATCGGGAATGTAAAATGGTAACTAAATATAAGTCCATAAAGTTGCATCTCCAACTTTAAGTTCTGGCCTGAAACATTATCACTTGTTTCTGCATAAGCATATGCTGTCTAAGTGAATATTCCTAGCATTTTCTGAAATAGTCTATTTTTTAATGCAATTTAATCTCTCCTTCGAAAATAAAGATTCCTCCCAAGTGAAATTCATATTTGAGTGCTTTTTTTCACTTTTAGAGTCATACAGTCTTACAGCATGGAAACAGGCCCTTCGGCCCAACTTGCCCACACCAGCCAACATAGCCCCATCTGCGCTAGTCCCACCTGCCTGCGTTTGGCCATATCCCTCTAAACGTGTGCAGAAAGGAACTGCAGATGCTGGTTTAATCCGAAAATAGACACAAAATGCTGGAGTAACTCAGCGGGCCAGGCAGCATCTCTGGAGAGAAGGAATGGGTGACATTTCGGGTTGAGACCCTTTTTCAGAATGATGAAACCTGTCCTATCCATCTGTCCCTCCAAGCCTGTCATATTCATGTGCCTGGTCAAATCTAATTTCCTGATTTCTTTTTTTAAGTTGAAAATATGCGTGTTGATGATTGGTAATTGGTATTTGTTTTTTGGATGAACAGCAATCGTCTGAAGGGTCTCTGAACATGTGGCTGGGAGAGGACGCAATCCAGTGTAGTCCAGCGCTTTCATTTCCAGAAAGGATCAAAGCATATAATTCAAGGTACGCACAATTCTTCAGTCTTTGAAGAGATTGAATTAACATTTCTTGTAGAATAAGATGTACACTCCAAAGACGTACAGGTATGTAGGTTAATTGGCTGGGCAAATGTTTTAAAAAAATTGTCCCAATGTGTGTAGGATAGTGTTAATGTGTGGGGATCGCTGGATGGCGTGGACCCAGTGGGCCGAAGGGCCTGTTTCCGCGCTGTATCTCTAAATCTAATTTCAGAGCAGCATGGTGGCACAGCGGTAGAGTTGCTGCCTCACAGCGCCAGAGACCCGGGTTCCATCCAAACTACGGGTGCTGTCTGTACGAGTTTGTACGTTTTCCCCGTGACCTGCTTGCGTTTTCTCCAAGATCCTCGGTTTCCTCCCACACTCCAAAGATGTACAGGTTTGTAGCTTACTTGGCTTGGTATAAGTGTACAAATAAAATTGTCCCTAGTGTATGTACCGTAGTGTTAGTGTGCAGGGATCGCTGGTTGGTGCGGACTTGGTGGGGCAAAGGGCCTGTTTCGCACTGTATCTAAAGTTTTTTTAAAAATTACTTTTAAAGTAACTACTTTGCAGGCATTTTTAAACAAATATCCAAAAATCTTTTCATTTTGTGGGTTGATGTGAGCTGGCATTTATTGCCTTTCGGAATATATTGAGGCTTTGCCTTAAATTGCTGAAACCGTAGAGTCATACAGTGATACGGCGTGGAAACAGGCCCTTCAGCCCAACTTGCCCACACCAGCCAACATGTCCCAGCTACACTAGTCCCACCTGCCCGCGCTTGGTCCATATCCCTCCAAACCTGTCCTATCCATGTACCTGTCTAACTTTTTCTTAAACTTTGGGATAGTCCCAGCCTCAACTACCTCTGGCAGCTTGTTCCATACACCCACCACCCTCTGTGTGAAAAAGTTACCCCTCGGATTCCTATTAAATCTTTTCCCCTTCACCTTGAACCTATGTCCTCTGGTCCTCTGTTTCCCCTACTCTGAGCAAGGGACTCTGTGCATCTACCCGATCTATTCCCCTCATGATTTTATGCACCTCTATAAGATCTCCCCTCATCCTCCTGCGCTCCGTGCAATAGAGACCCAGCCTACTCAACCTCTCCCTGTTGCTCACACCCTCTAGTCCTGGCAACATCCTCGTAAGTCTTCTTTGAACCCTTTCACGGTTGACAACATCTTTCCTATAACATGGTGCCCAGAACTGAACACAATACTCTAAATGCGGTCTCACTAACGTCTTATACAACTGCAACATGACTTCCAACTTCTGCAATGGCGGTGTCGAGATTGGGAGGCACAGTCGGAGCAGTCGAGATGAGTAACTGCTGCGTGTTAGGTAAATGGTGCAGTCTGCGTCCTCTGTGCATCTGTGGTGGAGAGTGGGGATGGTCAGGATGTGTAGGAAAAACACAGCAGATGCTGGTTAAAATCGAAGCTGGAGTAACTCAGCAGGTCAGGCAGCATCTCGGGAGAGAAGGAATGGGTGACGTTTTGCGTCGAGACCCATCTTCAGACTGAGTGGTCAGGTTGGCTAACTGAAGTGCACTCCGATCTTGACTAAGGGCACACAGGTTTCACAAAATGCTGGAGTAACTCAACGGGTCAGGTAGCATCTCGGGAGAGAAGGAATGAGTGACATTTCGGGTCGAGACCAAGGGTCTCTCATTCCTTCTCTCCTGAGATTCTACCTGACCCGCTGAGTTACTCCAGCATTTTGTAATACCTTCGATTTGTACCAGCATCTGCAGTTATTTTCCTACATTCCTTGACTAAGGGTGCTGTCTGTATGGAGTCTGTACATTCTCCCCGTGACCTGCGTGGGTTTTCTCCGGGTGCCCCAGTTTCCTCCCACACTCCAAAGAAGTACAGGTTTGTAGGTTAATTGATGTCGGTAAAATTGTAATTTGTCCCTGGTGTGTGTAGGATAGTGTTAGTGTGCGGGGATCGCTGGTCGGCGCGGACACGGTGGGCCAATGAGCCTGTTTCCGCACTGTGTGTCAAAAGTCTAAAGGATTATACTGTATTTGAGCTTGTAGGTTGTATAGGGAAAAAAAAATGATGATAGAGTACTATTTTCTGATATAAACTTAAAGAAAGTCAAATCAATTTAATGCATTCAAAAGAAAAGGATCCATTATTTCCGATTGTTCACGAGGTTCGAGATATAAACAGAACCGGTAACCAGAAAATGTCTAATAGAAACATAGAAAATAAATAGTTGCAGGAGGAGGCCATTCGGCCCTTCGAGCCAGCACCGCCATTCAATATGATCACGGCTGATCATCCAAAATCAGTACCCCGTTCCTGCTTTCTCCCCATATCCCTTGATTCCGTTAGCCCTAAGAGGTGAATCTAACTCTCTCTTGAAAACATCCAGGGAATCGGCCTCCACTGCCTTCTGTGGCAGAGAATTCCACAGATTCACAATTCTCTGGGTGAAAACGTTTTTCCTCGTTTCAGCCCTAAATTGCCGACCCCTTATTCTTAAACTGTGTGACCCCCCCCCTGGTTCTGGACTCCCCCAACATCGGGAACCTTTTCTCCTGCCTTTAACATGGATCAACGCATGACAGCCTAACACACTGTTAGAATAAATTCCAAGATTCATTCACACTTGAGAGCTCTTGATTAAGAATCTGTGCCAAAATCTGTTGAAAATACTTGGGCTTGGCTTTCCATCATCACAATGTATGTAGCATTCAGAATTGATAACATTATTAATGAACGTCAGCCCTCGCAGTGGTCTTGAGTAATACCCTGAAATAGCCCATTCACAAAGCTAATTCAAAAATTCTTAGCGTCATATAAATCACTGTGTGAACTTTCGGATTGAATTTCTCGCTGGGGCAGTCTGACCTTTATTTACTCAAGTTTCCTGGGGGATTGAGGCGGAGAATGACATCATTGGGTGACTAATCAAGTTTAACTAAAACCCCTGGAGATATTTTGAATTAGAAACAAAAGTCTCAACTTGTTGACAACGTTAACTGCTTTATGACTTGGTGCATTTGTGTGTAACTATTATCAATGTTTAATTCTGCTCCAGTCGGTTTATCAATCTCTGAAATTCATGGCCGTTCTAAGCTCAGTCGTTGTGCTTTGTGACTTTGGGTACAATAATCAGCATTTGGAAAAAAACAATTTCTTACGACTTTTATTAAAAGAAAACTTTTTTTTAAAATTTGAACCTTCAGATCTACAGAATTGAGTCTTGTAGATCTGTTTAGATGCGTTAATCCATGGTAAGGACATTTTCCCCATAAGGTCAGATAGTCAGAACTTCTATCCACCTCATCTGTGACCCTCGGACTATCTGTGATCGGACTTTACCGGCTTTACCTTGCACTGAATGTTATTCCCTTATCATGTATCCGTACACTGTGTACGGCTCGATTGTAATCATGTACAGTCTTTCCGCTGACTGGATAGCACGCAACAAAAGCTTTTCACTGTACCCCAGTACACGTGACAATAAACTAAACCGAACTTTCACCCAGAGCGCAAATGCAAAAGACTGGAGGGCATAGCTTTAAGAATAAAGGGACAAAGTTTAAAGGAGATGTGTGGTGGTGGGTGCCTGGAATACGATGTGTATAAAATCATGAGAGGAATAGATCGGGTAGATGCACAGAGTACTCTTACCCAGAGTAGGGGAATCGAGGACCAGAGGACACAGGTTCAAGGTGAAGGGGGAAAGATTTAATAGGAATCTGAGGGGTAACATTTTCACACAAAGGGTGGTGGGTGTATGGAACAAGCTGCCAGAGGAGGTAGTTGAGGCTGGGACTATTCCAACCTTTAAGAAACAGTCAGGCAGATACATGGATAGGACAGGTTTGGAGGGATATGGACCAAGCGCAGGAAGGTGGGACTAGTGTAGTTGGGTCATGTTGGCCAGTGTGGGCAAGTTGGGCCGAAGGGCCTGTTTCCACACTGTATCACTGCATGACAGGAGGAGTAGTGGTGGTGGATGCTAATTTAATAGAGACATTTAAGAGGCTTTTAGATTGGCACATGGATAGGCAGGGACGGTCAGATATGGATCATGGATTAGACTAGCTTGGCATCATGTTCAGCACAGATCTTCTGGGCCAAAGGGCCTTTTCCTGTGCTGTACCTTTTCCATGTTCAATGTTTAAAGTGAGTGGTTTGCATGTTGCTAAATCGTCTGCCTTAAGTGTGCATGCTGATGTTCCTTATACGTACCTTTTATGTAGGAAGGAACTGCAGATGCTGGTTTACCCTGAAGATAGAGACAAAATGCTGAAGTAACTCGGGCCTGAAGAAGGGTCTCGACCCGAAACGTCATCTTTCCCTTCACTCCAGAGATGCCGCCTGTCCCTCTGAGTTGCTCCAGTATTTTGTGTCTATATTTTATTTAGGTTTTATTCTGTCATTCATCGCATTATTAAGGTCTTTGTGCAAATCTTGTGGCCTTAATTTCATTTTGTGTGGATTAGTTCCCCTTGCATGAAGTATTACACAAGGAAAGTAAACATTTTCAATTTGACAGTCTGTGTGATTTTTTTTGTTAAGGTTAAAACAAATGCCACTTTATTGCTCTGCGCCCGTTTATTAATTCCTTGACTTTGTGTTGTTAACATTCAGCAGAAAACTGCAGAGTTTATCTTCTACTAAATATCTTGCATTAAACTAAGACGGCAAAGGGGCCTTCTTGCATTCTTGAACATTCCATGATCTTGTGAAAGATTCCAGCTCAATTTATTATAATCTAATTTTTTCAGGATAATTTGATCTGGTACTTAATTTACATTAATTCTGGTATTCTGTCAAGGTTTACCAAAACCACACTATTGGATGTACGAACACCTGTTATCAATCTAGCCTTCTTACTATGCTTTCTGTCATGAAAGCAGTGTAGCATATTGATTACCGCTAATTACTGCTGAGGTTTTGCAAATGCCTTTAAAATAAGAATAAAAATGAATACCCACAGATTTTATGCTTGAAAGGAAAAGGAAGTCCAACAAGGGTGGTCACGGTGGCGCAGCGGTAGAGTTGCTGCCTCACCGCGCCGGAGACCCGGGTTCCATCCCGACTACGGGTGCTGTCTGTGTGGAGTTTGTACGTTCTCCCCGTGACCTGCGTGGGTTTTCTCCGAGATCTTCGGTTTCCTCCCACACTCCAAAGACGTGCAGGTTTGTAGGTTAATCGGCTTGGTATAAAAGTAAATTGTCCCCAATGTGTGTAGGATTGTGTTAGTGTGTGGGGATTGCTGGTTGGTGCAAACTCGGTGGGCCGAAGGGCCTGTTTCCGCCCTCTGTATCTCTAAACTAAACTAAACTCTGAACTCAGTCTGAAGAGGGGTCTCGACCCAAAACGTCACCCATTCCTTCTCTCCATAGATGCTGCCTGACCCGCTGAGTTACTCCAGCATTTTGTGTCCATCTTCGGTTTAAACCAGCATCTGCATTTCCTGCATTAAAGTATGTTTTCAAAAAATGCGAGAAATTCTCAAATTTTTTACTCATTTCAGAATTCAAAGGAGCACAGATGAAGAACTGATGAAGTTGGCAAAGGAATTTGACCGGAATATGGTAGAACAGGATGTTAGCTACGGTCACGAAGTCGGTGAAGTGAGCGAGTTTCTGGATAATGAAGAGTCAGAACAAACACTACGCACGAAGCAGGCAACCCTTGACATTTCATCGCTGGGAATCGTAGGCCAGACCAGAATCGCTGAGCCAGTTGAAGACAACAGAAGCGGGGCCCGTCTGAGATCGAGGCAGAGTAGCAGCCAGAGGTCGCTGGATCTGGAGGCTGAAGCTGCTGTCAATGCCTTGTTTGATGGGCCTACTCAGCATGCCAGCCACCCCTTAAGTCAGGGCCTCTCAGGAGATGAAAGCTCAGGCCCAAAGTTAGAGCCCTCTCATGTGGCCAAAGCTGCCTGGACGCCCGTGAAAGGAAACGCTGGCAAAGGTGTAAGCACCACTGCCACAACTGCCCTGAAACACAAGAACATTCCCCAAGAATCTGCGCCAATTGTAGTGGATCCACCAGACAGAGGCCGTCTCTCTGGCAAGGCAACCAACGACAAGAAGCTGGTTTGTGGAGATTCCGCTGCGGGTTTTGGTGAGGGGACCGACGCTCCCTCGAAAGGCAGAGCGGCCGCAGTGTGCGCGCCTGGATCGGCGCCGTCCGACGACGGGTTTGACGACTGGATGGAAGACGACTCGTTTATACAGCAAATGACCCAACTCCCCGAGCTGGGCCACGCTGGCACCAGAAGCCAGGCCTCGCTTGGTGCCGGGCAAAACCTTACAAACCACGTGGATAATGCAAACAAACCACAGGGCGATCCTCCAACAGCACCGTCTGTATCACTGATGCAATCTTCTACCAGCACACCCAATGTCAAAGAGTCGGCAGCAAAGAGCTTCCCATTTGGGCAGGGGTCTGAAAGGCCAAAGTCGAGGATTACTTTCACACTGCAAAGCAAAGCCTGCAGTAAGCTGACCGAGGAGCAAGCTGGCGCAAAGTGCCAGCCGAGGAAAGACTTTAAAAGTGCGGTCAATACAGTACTTAAGAGGGACTGTGGTAATTCTGATGTTTCAACACCTCAACGGGGTGCCCTTCAAGCGCCAGTGAGGGCATTGTCTTCCTTGACTAGTGCCACGCCGTTTGAACGGGCGACGTGGTGCGATGGGAGTGCACAGAGGAGCACTCTTGGGTCACAGAAGCCGGCTTGCTGGGACGGTGCGGGGCTTGCAGAATGGAGCTGGGCTGGAGGGCCGAGGGCTGAGAAAGCGTCCGGTGCAGGCTCGGCGCAGGCTGCAGAGGCACGGGGCCGCCTCTCTCCCTTTGCCCCCGACGACTGGAACGACGCAGAGTTCTACAGTGAAATCCAGGACATGTTCCCTGAGTCGGACAGTCTGTGGGAAACCAGTGATGATGATCTAAACCGCATGTGCGATGACGTGGAAAAGCTGATTGAACACCAGAGTTCTGGCCCCACCTTGCCCGCTGGAACGGTAGAAACGAAAGGAGCAAGCGGCAACCGGAGATTAACGGGCAACATGCTCAGAAACCAGCTGAATGGCCAGCAAAAACACTTCAACCAAAATCAAACCTTTGTTATCCCAGAAAGAAAAATCTGCTCCAGGGATCGGGGACAGTTTGCAGCAAAACAGAATGCCTTACCTGCGTTGAGCCCTCAGCCTGGGTCACCAGATCTGATTTGTACGGTATGTACCACAGCTACGCCATCTACACAAAGCCACCATTTGAATTCTGCAGGCAGCGTCCAAGGTAACGTTTTGACAAATACGTCCAAGGTGTGCAGCGTGAACTTTAACGGATTACCTTCTGTGACTGGTTGGAGAAATTCCACCGACGCTTCAAAACCGCCGCCGTCTCCGGCCGCAGCGAGCGCTGGCGCTGGGCAGAGCGTGCAAACGTCCAGCGGGAACGCTGCTCCTCACGCTCCCAGAGCGCAGGGCGCCGCGGGCATCGCCAGAACCCCCAGGTTCACCTTCAGCAAGATCACGACTTTGCCCCTGACTGGTATTCTGGGCAGCCACGCCGCGCAGTGCGAGAAGGCTTTTGGCAACGGAGATCGTGCAGCATGGCCCACGGAGAGATGTGTTCAGTCAGCTCCCAGCACTAAAGCCACCTGGAGCCCAGCACCAGCACTCAAGAGGCATTTTTCAGACTCCACTTTAGTGCTCAAAGGTGGTGAGATTGTGTAGTTTTCAACATTTAACACTAACGTTTAGTCAATTGTAATTGTCACTCTTTAATGGAATATTGTTTCCAGTCTGAGGAAGGGTCTCGACCCGAAACGTGACCTATTCCTTTTCTCCAGAGATGCTGCCTGACACTCTGAGTTACTCCTGCCTTTGGTGTCGAACCTCTACAATTCCTTCCTACACACTGATCTCAAATGTTGTTTCAACAGGGATATTTCCTGAGTTAACAACACAAATAGTAAGCTGTAGATACAAAGAACTGTAGATGCTGGTTTAATACAACAAAATAATGGACAAAGTGCTGGAGTAACTCAGCGGGTCAGGCAGCATCTGTGGAGAACACGGATAGGTGACGTTTCACAAAGTGCTGGAGTAACTCAGCGGGTCAGGCAGCATCTCTGGAGAACACGGATAGGTGACGTTTCGGGTCAGGACCATTCTTCAGACAGATGTCACAGGTGTCAGAGGTTATGGGGAGAAGGCAGGAGAATGGGGATCGGAGGGAGAGATAGATCAGCCATTGGTGAATGGCGGAGTAGACTTGATGGGCCGAATGACCTAATTCTACTCCTATCACTTATAACCTTTTGAGTAGTGAACATCGACTATCCACGTTCTCCAGAGACGCGAACTGAGTTTAGTTTAGTTTAGAGATACAGCGAGGAAACTGGCCCTTCGGCCCACCGAGACCACGCCGACCAGCGATCCCCGCACACTAACACTACTCTACACACACTAGGCCCACCGAGACCGCGCCGACCAGCGATCCCCGCTGGTCGAGACCCTTCAGACAGACAGAAGAAGAGTCCCGACCCGAAACGTCACCCACTCCTTCTCTCCAGAGATGTTGCCTGACCAGCTGAGTTACTCCAGCATTTTGTGTCTACCTCAGTTTAGTTTAGTTTAGTTTAGAGATACAGCGCGGAAACAGGCCCTTTCGGCCCACCGTGTCCGCACCGACCAGCGATCCCCGCACACTAACACTATCCTACACACACTAGGGACAAGTTTTTAAACATTGTATACCAAGCCAATTAACCTACAAACCTGCACATCTTTGGAATGTGGGAGGAAACCGAAGATCTCGGAGAAAACCCACGCAGGTCACGGGGAGAACGTGCAAACTCTGCACAGACAGCGCCCGTAGTCGGGGTGGAATCGGGGTCTCTGGCGCCGTGAGGCAGCAGCTCTACCCGCTGCACCGCCCTGCTGTCGTCAGGTAGCAGCTCTACCGCTGCGCCACTGTGCCGCCTTGCTGTCGTGAGGCAGCAGCTCTACCAGCTGCAGCACTTTGCATACCGGCTGTTGTGTAGTTTGTTCAGATGCCAGGCTGGTTTAGGATTATTGAGGAAGAAAGTCAGTAAAACTAACTTCAGTGATTCCATATAATGGTTATTCACAAATTGTCTCAACTTAATCTGTCTTGAAATGTGATTCCTGGCAAATAATTATTTCTGGTGATCCACAACAACTGATCATTTCCCTTTCTCTGTCTTTCCCCAACCTACTTGTCCTGCTAGTTTCACTGTTCATATCCTTTCATTACCACCACTCCCACAGCCAACAATGGACCATTGTGGGCTCCTTGGCCAGCGGTGCCAGCTCTGATGTGTTCTGTACCTTTTCATCCCTCTAGCTTTCCTCTCCCCTGACTCTGAAACGTCACCTATCCATGTTCTCCACAGATGCTGCCTGACCCGCTGAGTTACTCCAGCACTCTGTGAAACGTCACCTATCCATGTTCTCCACAGATGCTGCCTGACCCGCTGAGTTACTCCAGCACTCTATGAAACGTCACCTATCCATGTTCTCCACAGATGCTGTCTAATTTGCTGCGTTATTCCAGCACTCTGTGTCCAACTTAACCATTTTTCAAAATTCCGATGAGAAAAAATTGAAACTTCACAAGTGATAGGAGCAGACTATGGCCATTCGGCCCATCAGGTCTACTCCGCCATTCAATCATGGCTGATCTATCTCTCCCTCCTAACCCCACTCTCCTGCCTTCTACCCATAAACCCCTGACACCCGCACTGATCCAGACCTGTGACTCTCCGCCTTACAACTGTCCGTCTGTGGCTGGTGAGCGATGCAGGGAAAGCTGCACAAAAGCTGTTATCCTTCTCAATGACTGATGCTTTCCCTGTGTTTGATTTGTGCAGTTGGTGAAGTGGCGGGCAGGCCATCGGCAAAGTGTTCTCTGCTGGAGATCGAGAGAAAGAAGCAGGCGGCACTCGCTCGGAGGAAGATGAAAACACAAGGCAGCTGCAGCCACCCGTCAGCCGTGTGATCTCCAAACGATGGCTCTTTATGAGAGGAAAGTAACGAAGATATTAGCCCTTGCGAGGAAAGTGGCGGCGCGGCACGGTAAATGGGCTTCGGCCCGGCGGATAAATGGAGGCAGATTACTAAGCGGAAGCACTGGGAAGTTCTCTTACTCAGGAGGACTTTGTACCACCCCTCCTGATAACATCATGATTGGAAGTCTCAGCTTTTCCCCACAGCCCTCTTTTCTACTCGTTGCTTCCCTTGCGTGCGCTCCGAGCCCAGCGTTTAAGCTCGCGAGTACGACTCACGATACAGGATGCGGGAGTCACTCACGAGCCGGAGAAAACTTTCAATCAAGGACTAAAGATTCCCCGCTGCTACCCCCCTGAGAAACGTCCACTTGACCAAGACGCCATGAAATGGGAACTGCCCTGGTCTGTACGCATTAGTCTCGGCCGGGAGTTTTATTGAAAATCTGACTTGAGACGTTTCCAGAAACAGTGCCCAATTCCAGTTCCCTTGAGGAGAGAGTCTGAAGAAGTGCCTTGACCCATCCCTTCTCCCCAGAGATGCTGCCTGCCCCGCTGAGTTACTCCAGCATTGTGTGTCTTATCTCCAGTTCCCTTGAAGTCCCAATCAAAATTTGAACTGGGGACACCAGCATCTTCTCTCAGCATCTTCTCTGAATAAAATGCAAACTGTGAGCTGCACTATGTATTATTTAAATAGTTTATCCTCGTTTAATTTATGTCGTTTGTTTTTCGAATGAAGGGCTTCCAAGAGGTCCATTCTTGGTGTGAATGGTATGCCATCCTGAGGGGACTCTGCAAATATGTGAACGGTTTTATTTTCTTCTTGCTGTTTTAAGTTGCGAAATTTCCAAGTACGCCATTCGAGATTTCTTTTTTTTTTAACGCTGTAGCTACTCTCCCTGAAAGGTGTGCAGAATCGCGGAGATCAGAAAGCTCCGTGCAAGGCACACGATGGCAAAAGCTACATTAGGTTCATTTGAGTGGCTGCAAGAAAACACAAGCAGGTCTCTGTTTTTTGTTCATTTACATTTGAGCACAATGAAAGGTCAGCTTCTATACACAGATACAACAACCATCGTGTTCAGGTTGTCTTGAGAATAAAGCCGTCGTGATATTTTTTAATGTGTTCACCTCTACGTGACTGTGATAATGCCCTGTAAATTTTACCACATCAATGTTTTATCACAAACCTTTTGTTATCTTTTTAAAATCTACCTCAAAACACGGGCATTTAATTAAAATATTCTTGACTCTGGCCAGTGCATTATTTAATTCAAAAACTCGGTGAGATTCTTGTAGTGCTTTGTATGTGCCTTTTTAGTTAAATTTGATACAGTTTGGGGTTTCTTTTGTGTGCACTGTGTGGCTAATGTTTGCAGTCTAAGTCTTGGAGTGGTCAGAGAGCTATTGCAATGATCCAACTCTGCAGCATTATTCCTTGCAGTAAGTTTCAGCGGAACGATAATACCTTGGCAAGTGTACATATGTAAGTGTTTATGTATACCTTGAGTTTTTTTAACTTAAGAGTCTAGACATCTAATAAAGAAAAAATCGAAGGAGTCATTTAGTATTTTAAAATGGCAAACTAATGCACCTTGCATTTTAGCCCATACACAGACGGTTCCTAAAGGAATGGTTAACTTTGTGTAGGAAATAAAAAACTGCAGATGCTGTTCTAAATCGAAGGTGGACACAAAATGCTGGAGTAACTCAGCGGGTCAGGCAGCATCTCGGGAGAGAATGAATGGGTGACGTTTCAGGTTGAGACCCTTCTTCATACAGAATCAGTCTGATCAGTTGGTCAGTCTGAAGAAGGATCTCAACCCGAAACGTCACCCATTCCTTCTCTCCAGAGATGCTACCTGACCCGCTAAGTTAACTTTCTGTATTTGGTTGAGCGCCTGACAAGATTGTGGCAATCTATATTGCAAAACTGTGAAGATTTTCTGTCATAAAGTTCATAAGATCACAAGCGATAGGAGCAGAATTAGGCCATTCGGCCCATCGAGTCTACTTCGCCATTCAATCATGGCTGATCTATCTCTCCCTCCTAACCCCCTTCTCCCTGTAATCCGTGACACCATTCTGAAAGTTGTGCGACATTGTTTTTATTCCCTGCTGTTATTTGGGGACCATGCTTCTAATTTAAGATGCAGTGAAACTATTCTTAAATGAATCCAGTGTGAAAAGCACAATGTTGAGTGATCTGTAAGTTCCTCAACTTGCTGATGAGCAGGATGGTGTTCCAGTTTCATGTTAATCTTAAAAGCTTAAATTTCTTAGCAATTAATTACACCGTTTATGTTATAGGCCAGCAGAGAAATGATAGAAAAGCTGAGTGGTTGCAATTAAACATAGAAAATAAGTGCAGGAGGAGGCCATTTGGCCCTTCAAGCCAGCACCGCCATTCTTGTCATCATGGCTGATCATCCACCTGTGCCTGCCTTCTCCCCATATCCCTTGATTCCACTAGCCCCTAGAGCTCTATCTAACTCTCTTTTAAATTCATCCAGTGAATTGGCCTCCACTGCCCTCTGTGGCAGAGAATTCCACAAACTCACAACTCTGGGTGAAAAAGTTTCTTCTCACCTCAGTTTTAAATGGCCTCCCCTTTATTCTTAGACTGTGTGGCCCCTGGTTCTGGACTCTCCCAAAATTGGGAACATTTTTCCTGCATCTAGCTTGTCCAGTCCTTTTATAATTTTGTACGTCTCTATAAGATTCCCCCTCTCATCCTTCTAAACTCCAGTGAATACAAGCCCAGTCTTTCCAATCTTAGAATTCTTTCTCTCCAGAGATGCTGCCTGTCCTGCTGAGTTACTTCAGCACTTTGTGTCTTTATCTTCTGTTTAAACCTGCATCTGCAGTTCCTTCCTACACATAGAATCCTACAGCACAGACTCTTTCAACCCACCTTATTCATGTCGACTTTAGAGATACATTGTGGAAACAGGCCCTTCGGCCCACCGAGTCCCTGCCAACCAGCGATCACCCTTTACACTAGCAGTATCCTCCTCCACACTAGGGACAATTTACAATTTTTGTTCACCGATGCCAATTAACCTACAAACCCGTACGCCTTTGGAGTGTGGGAGGAAACCGGTGAAAATCATGAGAGGAATAGATCGGGTAGCTGCACAGAGTCTCTTGCCCAGTGTAAGGGAATCGAGGACCAGAGGGCAGATTCAAGGTGAAGGGGAAAAGATTTAATAGGAATCTGAGGGGTAACCTTTTCACGAAAAGGGTGGTGGGTGTATGGAACAAGCTGCCAGAGGAGGTAGTTGAGGCTGGGACTATCCCATCGTTTAAGAAACAGTTGGACAGATACATGGATAGGACAGGTTTGGAGGGATATGGACCAAGCGCAGGCAGGTGGGACTCGGGTAGCTGGGACATTGTTGGCCGGTGTGGGCACGTTGGGCTGAAGGGCCTGTTTCCACGCTGTTAGGGTCTCGACCAGAAATGCCACCCATTCCTTCTCTCCAGAGATGCTGCCTGACCCGTTGAGTTACTCCAGCACTCTGAAACGTCACCTATCCGTGTTCTCCACAGATGCTGCCTGGCCCGCTGAGTTACTCCAGCACTCTGTGTTTTCCTCGTAACTCCAGCACTTGCAGTCACTTTATTCTGATGGCCTACTTTAGAAGAAGTAACTTTTAATTTATTGCAAGTTTTATTCGGGGGAAGATACAGCTCAACTAAGCCAGAAGTCATTGGAAATGGTGTGCTGACAACTTGTCTACCAAAGTACATTCGATTATTGTTAAAGGACTTTATCAGCTCTACCAATGTGAAATTGTATTGTGAATGGTCGGTCACGGTGGCGCAGCGGTAGAGTTGCCGCCTTACAGCGAATGCAGCGCCGGAGACCCGGGTTCCATCCCGACTACGGGCGCCGTCTACGGAGTTTGTACGTTCTCCCCGTGACCTGCGTGGGTTTTCTCCGAGATCTTCGGTTTCCTCCTACATTCCAAAGACGTGCAGGTTTGTAGGTTAATTGGCTTGGTGTAAATGTAAACATTGTCCCTAGTGTGTGTGTAGGACAGTGTTAATGTGCGGGGATCACTGGTCGGCGCGGACCCGGTGGGCCAAAGGGCCTGTTTCTGCGCTGTATCTAAATCTAAAACGAAATCTTCGCTTTCCTCCCACACTTCAAAGACGTGCAGGTTTGTAGGTTAATTGGCTTGGTTTAATGTAAAAATTGTTCCTAGTGTGTGTAGGATAGTGTTAGTGTGCGGGGATCGCGGGTCGGCGCGGACCCGGTGGGCCGAAGGGCCTGTTTCCGCGCCGTATCTTGAAACTAAACTATAAATTAGTGTGGGCAAAAACGTTGTTTCTTTTCACTGGACGAACGACCGTGTCGTACAGTTTACGGAAAATCTGTCTGTGTTTGTTGAGGCGTTCTTGGTTGGTGTATGAATGTTTGTTGGGTGGTTTTACAGCCGCAGCCTGGGTCTGTCAGCTCTGCTTTCCCAGTGTGGAGGAGATGATAAGTGGACAGCAGTGAGCAGGCTCTCCCTTTGATCTGCGGCCTGCTCACTCACCAGACTGCTGCCTGCACACAGGCATTAAACATCGTTTAGAAGTGTGGAATAGCCAGGAAGATCGGCTATGTGAAATTGTATTGTGAATGGTCGGTCACGGTGGCGCAGCAGTAGAGTTGTCGCCTTACAGCGAATGCAGCGCCGGAGACCCGGGTTCCATCCCGACTACGGGTGCTGTCTGTACGGAGTTTGTACGTTCTCCCCGTGACCTGCGTGGGTTTTCTCCAAGATCTTCGGTTTCCTCCCACACTCCAAAGACCTGCAGGTTTGTAGGTAAATTGGCTTGGTATAAATGTAAAAATTGTCCCTAGTGTGTGTAGGACAGTGTTAGTGTGCAGGGATCGCTGGTCGGTGCGGACCCGGTGGGCCAAAGGGCCTGTTTCTGCGCTGTATCTCTAAACTAAACTAAACAAAACATTCAGTAGAAACCGTACGTTAGGTGGCTATGATGTTGGGTACAATAGACAATAGGTGCAGGGGGAGGCCATTCGGCCCTTTGAGCCTGCACCACCATTCAATGTGATCATGGCTGATCATTCTCAATCAGTACCCCGTTCCTGCCTTCTCCCCATACCCCCTGACTCCGCTATCCTTAACAGCTCTATCTAGCTCTCTCTTGAATGCATTCAGAGAATTGGCCTCCACTGCCTTCTGAGGCAGAGAATTCCACAGATTCACAACTCTCTGACTGAATTTTTTTTTCCTCATCTCCGTTCTAAATGGCCTACCCCTTATTCTTAAACTGTGGCCCCTTGTTCTGGACCCCCCCAACATTGGGAACATGTTTCCTGCCTCTAGCGTGTCCAATCCCTTAATAATCTTATATGTTTCGATAAGATCCCCTCTCATCCTTCTAAATTCCAGTGTATACGTTAGGTGGCTATGATGTTGGGTAAGTCAAGTCTACTTTATTTGTCATATGTATATACAAGATATGCAGTGAAATGAAAGTGGCAACGCCTGTGGATTGTGCTAAACTACAAAACGGAATATAAATTAATACAGTAAATTAAATTAGTCCCTGGTGATATGAGAGTCCTGATGGCCTGTGGGAAGAAACTCCATCTCACCCTCTCTGTTTTCACAGCGTGACAGCGGAGGCGTTTGCCTGACCGTAGCAGCTGGAACAGTCCGTTGCTGGGGTGGTAGGGGTCCCCCATAATGTTGCCGGCTCTGGATCTGCACCTCCTGATGTATAGGTCCTGCAGGGGGGCGAGTGTAGTTCCCATGGTGCGATCAGCCAAAAGCACTACTCTCCTCAGAGTCTTCCTGTCCTGGGCAGCATCCCAGCATTCCTCTCCCCATCAGAACTGCCCCCTCCATCGACTCCTTTAAGTCCAGGCTCAAAACCTATTTCTACTCCCTAGCGTTTGAGGCTCATTGAGGAGGCGCTGTGAACTGTTTGCGTGCTACTGTATGTTTCATTTTTTTCCTTAGTCCCTAATCAGATGTACAGCACTTTGGTCAACGTGGGTTGTTTTTAAATGTGCTATACAAATAAAATTGACTTGACTTGACTTGACTTGGGCAGAGCTGTTCCCAAACCAGATTGAGATGTTGCCAGACAAGCCCCAGAGTAGAAGCACTGAAGGATCCTCAGAGACACTAGGTTCCTCAGTGATCCTCAGAGTCATTAGGTCTATGATGTGGGTAGGTTAGGTGTATTAAATGCATTTTCGGCGTACGATATTTTCGGTTTACGACGGGTTTATCGGAACTTAATCCCATCGTAAATCGAGGAGCATCTGTACTTTAGATGGAAACATTCTCCAATAAAAGTTCAGAACAAGTGGACATGAAACCCATGAACGTTGAATTCTCCAATTTCGGGTAATTAGAGGAACAGCACCTCGCATTTCGCTTGGGTAACTGACAACCCAATAAAATGAACGTTGAAGGTAGACACAAAATGCTGGAGTAACTCAGCAGGTCAGGCAGCATCTCAGGAGAGAAGGAATGGGTGACGTTTCGGGTCGAGACCCTTCTTCAGACCAAGGTGAATATGAATGGTGAATTCTCCAATTTTAGATAACGTCTCCAAACACCACCCCTGACTTAAACATAGAAACATAGACAATAGGTGCAGGAGGAGGCCATTCGGCCCTTCGAGCCAGCACCGCCATTTATTGTGAACATGGCTGATCGTCCACAATCAGTAACCCTTGACTTCCTGATCAACAGACTTGAATTCCCCGACTTCCTGACTAACAGACCCCAATCGGTGAGAAGAATAGGGATCCTCCACGATAATCCACAACACTGGTGCTCCGCAAGGAAGCGTTCTCAGCCCCCCTCGATACTCCTTGTAGGCCCACGACCGTTCAGCCTTGCAATTTTCAAATTGGCAGACGACGCCACCATTGTGGGCCGGATGTCAAACAACGATGAGACGGAGCGCAGGAAGGAGATTGAGACCCTCATGTCCTGGTGTCGAGACAACAAACTTTCTCTGAATGTCGGCGAGACCAAGGAGATAGTGATGGACTTCAGGAATCGAAGTGGTACACATACCCCAGTTTGCCTATGTCGTGATAAAAGTAGAGATGGCTGAAATCTTCAAATTCCTTGGAGTCAATATCACCAACAACTTCTCCTGGACCACCCAAAAAAGCACACCAACGCCTCTACCTCCTAAGAAGGCTAAGGATGTTTGGCGTGTCCCCCACAACTCTCACCAACTTCTAAGGATACTCTTGCTATTGAGGGCGTGCAGCGTAGGTTTACTAGGTTAATTCCCGGAATGGCGGGATTGTCATACATTGAAAGACTGGAGCGACTAGGCTTGTATACACTGGAATTTAGAAGGACGAGAGGGGATCTTATCGAAACGTATAAGATTATTACGGGGTTGGACATGTTAGAGGCAGGAAACATGTTCCCAATGTTAGGGGAGTCCAGAACAAGGGGCCACAGTTTAAGAATAAGGGGTAGGCCATTTAGAACGGAGATGAGGAAAAACTTTTTCAGTCAGAGAGTTGTGAATCTGTGGAATTCTCTGCCTCAGAAGTCAGTGGAGGCCAAGTCTCTGAATGTATTCAAGAGAGAGCTAGATAGAGCTCTTAAGCATAGTGGAGTCAGGGGGTATGGGGAGAAGGCAGGAACGGGGTACTGATTGAGAATGATCAGCCATGATCACATTGAATGGTGGTGCTGGCTCGAAGGGCCAAATGGCCTACTCCTGCACGTATTGTCTATTGTCTATCGTCTATTGTTTATTGTCTAAAGATGCACCATAGAAAGCATCTTATCAGGATGCATCACAGCTTGCTTTGGGAACAGCTCCATCCAAGGCCGTAAAGAAATTGCAGCGAATTGTGGACGCAGCCCACTAGTTCAGTTTAGTTTATTGTCACGTGTACCGAGGTACAGTGAAAAGCTTTGGTTACGTGCTAACCAGTCAGCGGAAAGACAACACATGATTACAATCAAGCCATTTACTGTGTACAGATGCATGATAAGGGAATGACGTTTAGTGCAAGGTAAAGTCCGATTAAAGATAGTCCGATAGTAGTTCAGCACTGCTCTCTGGTTGTGGTAGGATGGTTCAGTTGCCCGATAACAGCCGGGAAAAATTGGAAACACAAAATGCTGGGGTAACTCAGCGGGTCAGGCAGCATCTCGGGAGAGAAGGAATGGATGACGTTTTGGGTCGAGACCCTTAACATCACCCATTCCTTCTCTCCCGAGATGCTGCCTGACCCGCTGAGTTACTCCAGCATTTTGTGTCTACCATCGATTTTAACCAGCATCTGCAGGTTTTTTTCCAACACGGGAAAAATTGTGAATTGTCCCTAGTGTGTGTAGGACAGTGTTAGTGTGCGGGGATCACTGGTCGGCGCGGACCCGGTGGGCAGAATGGCCCATTTCTGCACTGTGCCTCCAGACTGAACTAAACTAAACTAAACTAATCTCGCACTTGCTCAGATTAAACTCCATTTTATGAGTTGCATTCTGACAGAGAGCAGCTTGTGCAGTATAAAGATGTGAAGCTAATCCCTAAAGGGCCTGTCTCACATTAGGCGATCATTTTGGCGACTGCTGGCGACTGTCAAAGTCGTAGCAGATCGCCGAACTTTTCTTTTACCCGACGACAATGACCACGACGATGACCACGACGATGACCACGACGATGACCACGACGATGACCACGATGATGACCACGACGATGACCACGACGATGACCACGACAATGACCACGACAATGACCACGACAATGAATTTAGAAGGATGAGGGGGGATCTTATTGAAACATATAAGATAATTAGGGGATTGGACACATTAGAGGCAGGAAACATGTTCCCAATGTTGGGGGAGTCCAGAACAAGGGGCCACAGTTTAAGGATAAGGGGTAGGCCATTTAGAACGGAGATGAGGAAGAACTTTTTCAGTCAGAGAGTGGTGAAGGTGTGGAATTCTCTGCCTCAGAAGGCAGTGGAGGCCAGTTCGTTGGATGCTTTCAAGAGAGAGCTGGATAGAGCTCTTAAGGATAGCGGAGTGAGGGGGTATGGGGAGAAGGCAGGAACGGGGTACTGATTGAGAGTGATCAGCCATGATCGCATTGAATGGCGGTGCTGGCTCGAAGGGCTGAATGGCCTACTCCGGCACCTATTGTCTATTGTCTATAATGACCACGACAATGACCACGACAATGACCACGACAATGACCACGACAATGACCACGACAATGACCACGACAATGACCACGACAATGACCACGACAATGACAACGACCACGACAACGACCACGACAATGACCACGACAATGACCACGACAATGCCGATTCAGGTCGAGATTACACCGTCTTCAGAAACATTGCAAAATTCCCACGCTGTTAATGCTTCTCCGGCGACCTAATTTTCGCTGACATCACTGACAAGTCGGTAAGTGCTTGAGAGTTTTGAACTATAACATCTTGCCCGGGTTACTTAAAAACCAAGCATCACTGTAACAAGGAATAAACTGGATTTACTTCCAGTTTACTAATAGCTGTATTCAAAAAAATAATTTTCAAAGTGGTTCAGTGGATTTTTGTGAAAAGTGTGTGGGCATTCTTTGCAAATGTAAGGGAGATGCATATCTGGTTTCTGGGTTGCATATCGGGGTTGGGAGCCCACTTTAAATGTAATCGCTGATGGCCATAAACATCGTGAAAATTCCCACGCTTACCTGACCGTCAAACTGTCGCCTCCAATCTACCTGTCAAATGTCCTGACGGTAAATAAATTGGTTAAACACAAGCATTTTGTGGTATTTTGAAATGACTTTACTTAATTTAATATTACGTGCTTCTAAATGCATCTAAGAGGACCTAGCAAACCTGGGGACAGCGTGAGACAGCGACCGCAATAAGCAACGATACCTGGCGACAAGCCAGCTGTTGCCGAGAGATTTCACTCCGGATGATTTCTCAGCGACGCGCTGAGATCCACTACGATTCTTGGAAGACTCCTCACGGTCACGCCCGCGACACACGGCGAACTGTCGGCTACAGCCTAGTCACGGGCAGTCACCTTAACATCGCCTAAAGTGGAACAGGGCCTTTACTGATAGCGGCCAAGCCCACTTTGATCCAGATAAACTTTCCCAACAAATGCTCCCTCTTTGGAACTTTTCACTCTTTCCATTTAGATTTTTTTTTAGATTTAGAGATACAGCGCGGAAACATGCCCTTCGGCCCACCGAGACCGTGCCGCCCAGCGATCCCCGCACACTAACACTATCCTACACACACTAGGGGACAATTTTTACATTTGCCCTGCCAATTAACCTACAAGCCTGCACGTCTTTGGAGTGTGGGAGGAAACCGAAGATCTCTGAGAAAACCCACGCAGGTCACGGGGTGAACGTACAAACTCCGTACAGACGGCGCCCGTAGTCGGGATCGAACCCGGGTCTCCGGCGCTGCATTCGCTGTAAGGCAGCAACTCTACCGCTGCGCCGTTAGAAATGAAAAATGAACTGCCCACTGGAACTGCCCGCAATTATTCACAGGGAAATGGAGCAATGTTTACCCTCTGATTCTGCCGTTTAAATTTGAGCTGAAATTATGAAGTTTCAGGCTAATGTGAATGCTTTACTTTTGCTAATGGGAGCCAAAATAGGTATTCACCCACTTTCCGAGGTTAAGTCAAATTCCTAAAAGAAAAAGCCTTAGGCTCTCAGTTTAAGACTTTATGATTAATTACAGACTCCCGTTAAATAGAGACATATCCCCCACATTCATTTCCTTTCATGAAAACTGGGTTTTCTATTTTGACGAGTTGTCAAGTGGAAAATATTCAAATACTTTGAGATTTGTTCCAATGGTTAAAACTGTCTACTCCATCATAAGCCTTGTTACTGAGATCGGGGCTTCCTGCAATCCAAAGGTCTTTTTTTAAGGCTTGAAATATCCAGGAGTACTGTGTGCAGTTGTACAGGGCCCTAGTGAGACCGCACCTGGAGTACTGTGTGCAGTTGTACAGGGCCCTAGTGAGACCGCACCTGGAGTACTGTGTGCAGTTGTACAGGGCCCTAGTGAGACCGCACCTGGAGTACTGTGTGCAGTTTCGGTCTCCAAATTTGAGGAAGGATATTCGTGCTATTGAGGGCGTGCAGCGTAGGTTCACCAGGTTAATTCCCGGAATTGTGGGACTGTCATATGTTGAAAGACTGGAGCGACTAGGCTTGTATACACTGGAATTTAGAAGGATGAGAGGGGATCTTATCGAAACGTATAAGATTATTAAGGGGGTTGGACACGTTAGAGGCAGGAAACATGTTCCCAATGTTGGGGGAGTCCAGAACAAGGGGGCCACAGTTTAAGAATAAGGGGTAGGCCATTTAGAACTGAGATGAGGAAAAACTTTTTCAGTCAGAGAGTTGTGAATCTGTGGAATTCTCTGCCTCAGAAGGCAGTGGAGGCCAATTCTCTGAATGCATTCAAGAGAGAGCTAGATGGAGCTCTTAAGGATAGCGGAGTCAGGGGGTATGGGGAGAAGGCAGGAACGGGGTACTGATTGAGAATGATCAGCCATGATCACATTGAATGGCGGTGCTGGCTCGAAGGGCCGAATGGCCTACTCCTGCACCTATTGTCTATTGTCTATTGTCTATTGACCTGAAGTGCCCACGGCTGCTTCTGCAGTGCACAGTCTTTGTGGACCGCAAAAAGAGTTCAGAAAGCGTTCTAACGACTTTTGATTTTTGTCCCGTTCATCTATCTACACTCTAAAACTCTCGTTTGTTTGTTTGTTTGTTCCTGAACTGCCGCCAAACCGGTCCACGATAGCGCGACAATTTCAGGCCCACCTTACTCACCGTCGTCCCTTTGGTGCTAATGGAAGAGGTTTCATTGAAATCGGTGTTATATTTTTAAAATTACCTGTCAAAATGTTTCATAACCTTTGCGATAGTCCCAGCCTCAACTACCTCCTCAGGCAGCTCGTTCCACACACCCACCACCCTCTGTGTTGAAAAGTTACCCCTCAAGTTCCCATTAAATCTTTTCCCCTTCACCTTGAACCTATGTCCTCTGGTCCTCGATTCCCCTACTCTGGGCAAGATACTCTGTGCATCTACCCGATCTATTCCTCTCATGATTTTGTACACCTCTATAAGATCTCCCCTCATCCTCCTGCGCTCCATGGAATAGAGACCCAGCCTACTCAACGTCTCACTGTAGCTCACACCCTCTAGTCCTGGCAACATCATTCCTCAGACTGATTGGAGAATGGGAGGGGAGGGAGTGTTGGAAGAGAAAGGCGGGAGTGGGACAAAGCTTGGTGAGTGATAGGTGGATGCAGGTGGGGGAGGGGGGAGGAATTGGTAGATGGGTGGGGTGAGTGACAAAGGCTAGAGGTGGGAACAAGACAAAAGGGTGTCAGATAAGGAGAGGAGAGGAGTGAAATGTAAAGCTGGAGGGGCAGGTGTAGCTGGAAGGGGACAGGGGGCAGGTTAAAGGGGGGAGATGAACATGCACCCCAGGGAACAGATAGATATGTAGTTCAACATCTCACACAAAAGAAACTTGTACTGAACGGCACGGTGGTGCAGCGGTAGAGTTGCTGCCTCACAGCGCCGGAGACCCGGGTTCCATCCCGACTACGGGTGCCGTCTGTACGGAGTTTGTACGTTCTCCCCGTGACCTGCGTGGGTTTTCTCCGGGTGCTCCGGTTTCCTCCCACATGCAAATTTGTAGATTAATTGGCTTCTGTAAATAATGAATTATCCCGAGTTTACGGATTAGTGCTGGGCAGCGGGGACTCGGTGGGCCGAAGGGACTGTTTCCACGCTGAGTTACTCCAGCACTCTGTGAAACGTCACCTATCCATGCTCTCCACAGATGCTGCCTGACCCGCTCAGTTACTCCAGCTCTCTGTGAAACGTCACCTATCCATGTTCTCCACAGATGCTGCCTGACACGCTGAGTTACTCCAGCACTCTGCGCCTTTCTTTGGCACAAACTGCCACCTGCAGTCCTGGGCTATTACCGTTTAACGCAGGGGGATGGACGCATCTGAGAGCTGAGCTGGAGGCTGGCTCAGTTTGTTCCGTAATCCCGTTCAAGCTTCGCAAATTGGCGTGGAGAGCCGCTGAGGTTTTTGCAGGCTCTCGGGGAAATGTGTTAGAAACATAGAAACATAGAAAATAGGTGCAGGAGTAGGCCATTTGGCCCTTCGAGCCTGCACCGCCATTCAATATGATCATGGCTGATCATCCAACTCAGTATCCCGTACCTGCCTTCTCTCATTACCCCCTGATCCCTTTAGCCACAAGGGCCACATCTAACTCCCTCTTAAATATAGCCAATGAACTGGCCTCAACTACCTTCTGTGGCAGAGAATTCCGCAGATTCACCACTCTCTGTGTGAAAAAAAAAATTCTCATCTCGGTCCTAAAAGACTTCCCCCTTATCCTTAAACTGTGACCCCTTGTTCTGGACTTCCCCAACATCGGGAACAATCTTCCCGCATCTAGCCTGTCCAAGCCTTTAAGAATTTTGTAAGTTTCTGTAAGATCCCCCCTATTGTGGATGTGAGTTAGCTTGCCGCACACTGCAATCATTCAACCCTCCGTATCGGGGCTAAAGACAGCACCAGTAACGAGGGGGGGGGGGGGGAGGGGGGGGGGAGGGGCGGCTGGAAGCAAACACATCAGTTATGCGCTACAGAGAAAACCCCTGTACCTTTTTTTAATAAAAGCCTTATCCCAGCGTTAGGGGCGCGTGCAATCATTCACAGGTGCTTGTGGCTTAGAACTATTCAAACAAGTTTGGAGCCGAGCGAGCGAGCCCTGTGATGTTGTGTGCGCTGCGGGCCGGGTATGCTGGAGACAGTAGCACCTGCAGACTATTTACCTTCCAGATGGTCAGAATTTCAGGAGATCCTAGCTGTAAAATCTGTTTAAGAAACGTTTACCCGCTGACCCAGGGGGAACGTGAGCCCAGCTGCAGTTTCCAAGATACACCTCCACTTAGAAACGCAGAAACATGGAAACACAGAGAAAAATAAGTGCAGGAGTAAGGCCATTCGGCCCTTCGAGCCAGCACCGCCATTCAATATGATCACGGCTGATCGTCCACAATCAGTACCCCGTTCCTGCCTTCTCCCCATATCCCTTGATTCCGTTAGCCCCTAGAGCTAAATCTAACTCTCTTTTGAAAACATCCAGTGAATCAGCCTCCACTGCCCTCTGTGGCAGAGAATTCCACAGATTCACAACTCATAGAAACATAGAAAATAGGTGCATGAGGAGGCCATTCGGCCCTTCGAGCCAGCACCGCCACTCATTGTGATCGTGGCTGATCATCCACAATCAGTAACCCGTGCCTGCCTTCTCCCCATATCCCTTGATTTCGCTAGCCCCTAGAGCTCTATGTAACTCTCTCTTAAATTCAACCAGTGAATTGGCCTCCACTGCCCTCTGTGGCAGAGAATCCCACACATTCACAACTCTCTGGGTGGAAATGTTTTATCCTCAACTCCAGTCCTAAATGGTCGACCCCTTATTCTTAAACTGTGTGACCCCCCCTGGTTCTGGACTCCCCCAACATGGGGAACATTTTTCTTGCATCTAGCCTGACCAATTCTTTTATAATTTTATACGTCTCTATAAGATCCCCTCTCATCCTTCTACAAGCCCAGTCGACCCATTCTTTCATCGTGCCAATGAGCCAGTGTGTTTTGAGAGACAACCAGGTACAAAATGCAGGTTGTACAGGAAAGAACTGCAGGTGCTGGTTTAAGTCGAAGGCAAGCACTAAATGCTGGAGTAACTCAGCGGGTCAGGCAGCATCTCGGGAGAGAAGGAACGGGTGACGTTTCGGGTCGAGACCCTTCTTCAGACTGATCTCTGGGTTAAAACGTTGTCGTAGAGTCAGAGCGCAGGAGGAATCACAGAGGGGGAGCAGTGAGAAGAAGTGTCTCGACCCGAAACGTCACCCATTCCTTCTCTCCAGAGATGCTGCCTGACCCGCTGAGTTACTCCAGCACTCTGTGAAACGTCACAATAGACAATAGACAATAGACAATAGGTGCAGGAGTAGGCCATTCAGCCCTTCGAACCAGCACCGCCATTCAATGCGATCATGGCTGATCACTCTCAATCAGTACCCCGTTCCTGCCTTCTCCCCATACCCCCTCACTCCGCTATCCTTAAGAGCTCTATCCAGCTCTCTCTTGAAAGCATCCAACGAACTGGCCTCCACTGCCTTCTGAGGCAGAGAATTCCACACCTTCACCACTCTCTGACTGAAAAAGTTCTTCCTCATCTCCGTTCTAAATGGCCGACCCCTTATTCTTAAACTGTGGCCCCTGGTTCTGGACTCCCCCAACATTGGGAACATGTTTCCTGCCTCTAATGTGCCTCACCTATCCATGTTCTCCACAGATGCTGCCTGACCCGCTGAGTTACTCCAGCATTGTGTGCCTACCTTCAGGTTTGTGGGTTAATTGGCTTCGGTAAGTTGTAAAACTGTCCCTAGTGAGTGTCGGTTAATGTTTGGGGTGGTCGCTGGTCGCTGGTCGACACGGACTCGGTGGGTCGAATAGCCTGTTTTCGTGCTGAATCTCTAAAGCCCAAATTCTAAAAGTCTAAAGCTTATGTTTTTAGAGGTATAGCACGGAAACAGGCCCTTCGGCCCTTCCGAGACCACGCCGACCAGTGATCGCACGTCCACACTAGTTCTATGTTATACCACTATCTCATCCACTCCCTACACACTAGGGGGCAATTTACAGAGGGGCCGATTAACCCACAAACCCCTCACGTCTTTGGGATGTGGGAGGAAACCGGAGCGCCCGGAGAAAACCCACTTGGTCACAGGGAGAATGTGCAAACTCCACACAGACAGCACCTGAGGTTCTGGCGCTTTGAGGCAGCGGCTCTACTTTGTGTGTTGAACATCAAAAGACAAGTGGACAGGTACATGCATAGGTCAGGTAGGGTGGGATATGGGCCAAATGAGACTAGTTTAGATGGAGCATCTGGGCCAGCATGGACAAGGTAGGCTGAAGGGTCTTTACGCAAGCTGTATGACTCTATCATTCAGGGACAATATATCATGTTCTTACGAGCTATGAATCTGTGGAATTCTCTGCCACAGAAGGCAGTGGAGGCCAATTCACTGGACGTTTTCAAGAGAGAGTTAGATTTAGCTCTTACGGTTAACGGAATCAAGGGGTATGGGGAGAAAGCAGGAACGGGGTACTGATTGTGGATGATCAGCCATGATCATATTGAATGGCGGTGCTGGCTCGAAGGGCCGAATGGCCTCCTCCTGCACCTATTTTCTATGTTTTGTATGTATCTGTGTTTCTTACATTTAACTAAACGTAACTTTACTTATTTCTTTCGTATTTCAATTTTACACTGCAGCCAGCCGGCTAAACTGAAAATAGACACAGAGTGCAGGAGTAACTCAGCAGGTCAGGCAGCATCTGTGGAGAACATGGATAGGTGACGTTTCACAGAGTGCTGGAGTAACTCAGCGGGTCAGGCAGCATCTGTGGAGAACATGGATAAGTGACGTTTCACAGAGTGCTGGAGTAACTCAACAGATCAGGCAGCACCTGTGGAGAACATGGATAGGTGACGTTTCACAGAGTGCTGGAGTAACTCAGCGGGTCAGGCAGCATCTGTGGAGAGAAGGAAATGGGTGACGTTTCGGGTCGAGACCCTTCTTCAGACTGAGAGTCGGGGGAGAGGGAGACTAGAGATATGGAAGGGTAAGGTGTGAAAAAGACAGATCAAAGCAGATCTTTGAGATCTCTGATCAAGGAAATGTAGAATGGTTCATTGTTGATGAGGGGAAAGTGAAAAGGAGGTATACAATAAGTAACATTAATCAGGAGGACAGCGAAACTAGTCGGAGAACTAGGGTGGAGGAGAGAGAGGGAAGGCAAGGGTTACTTGAATTAAGAGTCTAGGTACTGAAAATTGCTCTAAAATCTCTTCTCCATGTAAGTTTTATACATAATCAATCTCAATCGCATGTGGATTGTTACTCTGACTGCATAACCAAGGATATTATTGTAAACATATTTTCTGAACATTGGCTACAACATTAAACTTAATGGGGGCTAACAATACTCGATCACTATAAAAAAAGATCGACTTAAATATTGTTTCCAGTCTATTCCCAAACATCATAAATTGAATAATTGCATTTTCTAATTTAGTTGTGCCTGAGGGATCTCCATCTTCAGAATGCCTCTCCTCTTGTTTAGATTAGTTCAGTTTTGTTTAAAGACGCAGCGCGGAAACAGGCCCTTCGGCCCACCGGGTCCGTGCCGACCAGCGATCCCCGCACACTAACACTATCCTACACACACTGAGGACAATTTACCTTCACACCGAGCCAACCAACCTCCAAACCTGTACGTGGTCTTTGGAGTGCGGGAGGAAACCACAATAGACAATAGGTGCAGGAGGAGGCCATTCAGCCCTTCGAGCCAGCACCGCCATTCACTGTGATCATGGCTGATCATCCACAATCAGTACCCCGTTCCTGCCTTCTCCCCGTACCCCTGACTCCGCTATCCTTAAGAGATCTATCTAGCTCTCTCTTGAATGCATTCAGAGAATTGGCCTCCACTGCCTTCTGAGGCAGAGAATTCCACAGATTCACAACTCTCTGAGTGGAAAAGATCCTGGAGAAAACCCACATAGGTTTTCACGGGGAGATCGTACAAACTCCGCACAGACGGCGCCCATGGTCGGGATGGAACCCGGGTCTCCGGCGCTGTAAGCGTTGCGAGGCTATCCTGTGAAACGGTGTAGGATAGAATGGCGGGACTGTCATATGTTGAAAGACTGGAGCGACTAGGCTTGTATACACTGGAATTTAGAAGGATGAGAGGGGATTTTATCGAAACGTACAAGATTATTAAGGGGTTGGACACGTTAGAGGCAGGAAACATGTTCCCAATGTTGGGGGAGTCCAGAACCAGGGGCCACAGTTTAAGAATAAGGGGTAGGCCAGTTAGAACAGAGATGAGGAAAAACTTTTTCAGTCAGAGAGTTGAGAATCTGTGGAATTCTCTGCCTCAGAAGGCAGTAGAGGCCTTCTAGATAGAGCTCTTAAGGAAAGCGGAGTCAGGGGGTATGGGGAGAAGGCAGGAACGGGGTACTGATTGAGAATGATCAGCCATGATCACATTGAATGGCGGTGCTGGCATGAAGGGCCGAATGGCCTACTCCTGCACCTATTGTCTATTGTCTTTTGTCTACTGTCTACCGCTGCTCCACCGTGCCTCTGGTGTGCATTCCATCGAGTTGTTGATGGGAATGTGCGCGCACGGTGGGAGATGCCAGCCGTCAATGATATCTGCCTTATCGCCAGGAATCCGAAGTGAATATTTCACGAACATCAACGGAACCCTAAGATTAATCCACCTCAAATACCCCAGTTATTCATTGCAGTTTAAAAGTGCGTCCTTTTCTGTTTTACGACCGTTATAATGTGAAGCTGCTTGAAAGAGCAATTAAAGAGATAATGGCACATGGCAATTTTGTCTCATGTTGGCACCGTTTCACAAGCCCTTTCAAACAGCCGCTTCAAGCCTCTTCATTGCTCACTGGCACATAACCTGGGTACGCACAGGCCTGGACAGAATGGGTGTGGAGAGGATGTTTCCACCAGTGGGAGAGTCCAGGACCAGAGGGCACAGCCTCAGAATTAAAGGACGTTCCTTTAGGAAGGAGATGAGGAGGAATTTCTTTAGCCAAGTCATATTTTTAAAGTAGACAATAGACAAGAGATGCAGGAGGAGGCCATTCGGCACTCCTAGCCAGCACCGCCATTCAATGTGATCATGGCTGATCATTCTCAATCAGTACTCCGTTCCTACCTTCTCCCCATACCCCCTGACTCCGCTATCCTTAAGAGCTCTATCTAGCTCTCTCTTGAATGCATTCAGAGAATTGGCCTCCACTGCCTTCTGAGGCAGAGATTTCCACAGATTCACAACTCTCTGAGTGAAAAAGTTTTTCCTCATCTCCGTTCTAAATGCCCGACCCCTTATTCTTAAACTGCAGCCCCTGGTTCTGGACTCCCCCAACATTGGGAACATGTTTCCTGCCTCTAACGTGTCCAACCCCTTAATAATCTTATACGTTTCAATAAGATCCCCTCTCATCCTTCTAAATTCCAGTGTATACAAGCCTAGTCGCTCCAGTCTTTCAACATATGACAGTCCCGCAATTCCGGGAATTAACCTGGTAAACCTATGCTGCACGCCCTCAATAGCAAGAATATCCCTCCTCAAATTTGGAGACCAAAACTGCACACAGTACTCCAGGTATATGCATAGAATCTGTCTATCTCTGCCTTAAAAATATCCACTGACTTGGCCTCCACAGCCCTCTCTGGCAATGAGTTCCATAGAGTAACTACCCTGTAAAACAAGTCAATCAAAAGCTTTCAATGTACCTGATAACATACTTGAAAGAATGTACCTGAAGAATGTATTAAATCCTTTAAATTAGTCTGCAGAGAAATCACACTTAGCAGAAGCTGGCAGACGTGGTTTATTTGATCAGGCCTCAGGGTTAGGTGTGGGTGGGGCAAGATTTCCTGCTGGAGTTTGTAGATGGATTCAGTTTTTGTGACAAATTTTTCTGAGCAAGAACAGACTGTTTGAAAAGGTAGGGTTAGGGTTAGATGTGTAGGAAAGAACAGATGCTGGTTTAAGTCGAAGGTAGACGCAAACTGCTGGAGTAACTCAGCGGGTCAGGCAGCATCTGTGGAGAACATGGACAGGTGACGTTTCACAGAGTGCTGGAGTAACTCAGCAGGTCAGGCAGCATCTGTGGAGAACATGGATAGGTGACGTTTTGGCTACAGTGCAGGTGTGGCCAATGTTCACTGCTTTCTACCAGGTACAAGCGGCATGGTGGTTCAGTGATAGAGTTGCCGCCTCACAGAGTTTGTACGTCCTCCCCATGACCTGCGTGGGTTCCCCCCGAGATCTTTAGTTTCTTCCCACACTATGGGGGTATGGGGAGAAGGCAGGAACGGGGTACTGATTGAGAATGATCAGCCATGATCACATTGAATGGCGGTACTGGCTCGAAGGGCCGAATGGCCTCCTCCTGCACCTATTGTCCATGTATCTATGTTTCTATGTTTCTACTCCTAAGACGTACAGGTTCGTCGGCTAATTAGCTTGGCATGAATGTAAAATTGTCCCCAGTGTGTGTGTAAGGTAGCGTTAGTGTGCGGGGATCGCTGGTCGGCGCGGACTCGGTTGGCTGAAGTGCCTGTTTCCGCGCTGTATCTCTAAACTAAACTAAACTAAACTAAAGATGAGTTGGGAGGGTGGGGGGAGCATGGAGCAAGAGAGTTAGATAGAGCTCTAGGGGCTAGTGGAATCAGGGGGTATGGGGAGAAGGCAGGCACAGGTTAGAGCTAGATAGAGCTCTTAAGGATAGCGGAGTCAGGGGGTATGGGGACAATAGACAATAGACAATAGGTGCAGGAGGAGGCCATTCGGCCTTTCGAGCCAGCACCGCCATTCAATGTGATCATGGCTGATCATTCTCAATCAGTACCCCGTTCCTGCCTTCTCCCCATACCCCCTGACTCCGCTATCCTTAAGAGCTCTATCCAGCTCTCTCTTGAATGCATTCAGAGAATTGGCCTCCACTGCCTTGTGGGAGAAGGCAGGAACGGGGTACTGATTGAGAATGATCAGCCATGATCACATTGAATGGCGGTGCTAGCTCGAAGGGCCGAATGGCCTCCTCCTGCACCTATTGTCTATGTCTATGTCTAACAGCATTGAGGACCACTAACTGGTAAATTCCCTGGATGACCAGGCATGTTTGACAGCCACATATGTTTCTGCTTTACCCAGAACGGCAAAGGAGAACCAGGATTCCGTGTCTCAGGAAGAGAAAATCGTTCTCAGACTTGGAGGAGAGGCCTCGCTCGCCCTGTGAAAGGCCAAGTGCCACGCAATATCCATCATCTTAGTTTGGACACGGGCCAATCGTTCCGGCTCGATGTTTTCATATTTCCAAATTCTCTCTATAGGTGGAAAATTTGAACTGAGAAATCGTTGCTGCCAGGCAGTCAGTCAGTGGGTGAGTAAATTATTGCCATCATACCCACGTAATCAGTGATGCCCCTTTTATCTCGCCTCAGAAGTGATTTTTCGGGTCCTAGCCAACAGTTCAATAATGTGTAGTATTGTGCGTTTTGGAGCAATCTGGATACCAGCGTTGCATTCAAACCAATTTCAGTAGGTTTTCCCCAAACGTTATCACTGAGGCGCGGCTAATTTTAGGATTTTGGTGAAAGACGCACTGCAGGGAATTGAGCATCGGAATCTCTCTACTCAGGAAATTCCCCCGCAGCCCCACACAGCTAAACCGGCTTCTCCGTGCGCCCCCCCCCCCCCCCCCCCCCCCACCTGTACCCGTTATACCTCTCCAGTGTAAGGGTTGCCAACTATCCCACTCCCAAATACGGGACAAGGTGACGTCACCGCCCCGCGCCCCACGTGATCTCACCCAGCCAGCGGCCACATGCTCCCGCTCCCCCCACCCCGTTAGGCGGCACCCGGCTTTCCGGGCCTACAGTGTCCGGGCCTACAGTGTCCGGGCCTACAGTGTCCCTGGCCTACAGTGTCCGGGCCTACACTGTCCAGGCCTACAGTGTCCGGGCCTACAGTGTCCCTGGCCTACAGTGTCCGGGCCTACAGTGTCCGGGCCTACAGTGTCCGGGCCTACAGTGTCCGGGCCTACAGTGTCCGGGCCTACAGTGTCCGGGCCTACAGTGTCCGGGCCTACAGTGTCCCTGGCCTACAGTGTCCGGGCCTACAGTGTCCGGGCCTACAGTGTCCGGGCCTACAGTGTCCCTGGCCTACAGTGTCCGGGCCTACAGTGTCCGGGCCTACAGTGTCCGGGTCTACAGTGTCCGGGTCTATAGTGTCCGGGCCTACAGTGTCCCTGGCCTACAGTGTCCGGGCCTACAGTGTCCGGGCCTACAGTGTCCGGGCCTACAGTGTCCGGGCCTACAGTGTCCGGGCCTACAGTGTCCGGGCCTACAGTGTCCGGGCCTACAGTGTCCGGGCCTACAGTGTCCGGGCCTACAGTGTCCAGGCCTACAGTGTCCCTGGCCTACAGTGTCCGGGCCTACAGTGTCCGGGCCTACAGTGTCCGGGCCTACAGTGTCCCTGGCCTACAGTGTCCGGGCCTACAGTGTCCCTGGCCTACAGTGTCCGGGCCTACAGTGTCCGGGCCTACAGTGTCCGGGTCTACAGTGTCCGGGTCTATAGTGTCCGGGCCTACAGTGTCCCTGGCCTACAGTGTCCGGGCCTACAGTGTCCGGGCCTACAGTGTCCGGGCCTACAGTGTCCCTGGCCTACAGTGTCCGGGCCTACAGTGTCCCTGGCCTACAGTGTCCGGGCCTACAGTGTCCGGGCCTACAGTACTCCAGGTGCACTCTCACTAGGGCCCTGTACAACTGCAGAAGGACCTCTTTGCTCCTACACGTCTTTGGAGTGTGGGAGGAAACCGAAGATCTCAGTGAAAACCCATGCAGGTCAGGGGGAGAACGTACAAACTCCGTACAGACAGCACCCGTAGTCGAGATGGAACCCAGGTCTCCGGCGCTGCATTCGCTGTAAGGCGGCAACTCTACCGTTGCGCCACCGTGACCGCCCAGTGTAGGTGGGACATTGTTGGCCGGAGTGGACAAGTTGGGCCGAAGGGCCTTTTTCCACACTGCATGACTCTAAGATTCTTCGGCTCTGTGGTTCCGTAGCTCTATTAGACTTGTTGTGTCTCTGGTATCAGGCAGTTCTCAGGAGGGGTCATGGGCCTGAAATGGCCATCTGTTTTTCTCTCCACAAATGCTACTCATCTTGCAAATTGTTTCCAGCAGTTTCTGGCTTTGCTCGAAATTCCCAGCGTCTTCCTCTTTGTAATGCATGGCAATTTGTTTACAATGCTTGGAGAGTCGGGTTGCCAAGTGCCTCGCATTAGCCGGGACATCTCGTATTAAGGGCTAAATTAAGTGTGTCCCGATCGTACGGGACCGCCCTTGTCCCGTATTAGTAGGGTTGCCAACTTCCTCACTCCCAAATAAGGGACAAAGGGTGACGTCACCGCCCCGCGCCCCACGTGACCTCACCCAGCCAGCGGCCACGTGCTCCCGCTCCACCAATGGCCGCCGACCATCAATCGCCCATGTACAAGAGTTCCATCTTACCCCACTTTCTCGTCCTCTCCCGACGCGCCAATTTCCAGAGTCCTACAAACCTGCACATCGTTGGGAAATGCACAGAGTCTTTTACTCATTCTGCTCCTATCATCTATGACCATTCGCAGCCTCCACTTTGCCCTCTGCCCCTGTGACCACTGGTCGCTGTGTAGGGGCTCGGAGACAAGTCGAGCACCCCTCGTTCAACTTCAAAAAGCCGCTGGGACGATGTGAGAAAGTCTACCGTCTGTTTCTGACCTAAATATTAGCAGCAGAATGAGGTTCGGGGCCAAGTAAAGTGAGAAAAATAGATGCCCTTGTTCAGAGTTGGCAGCCTCTGACACGAAGACAAAGAGTGTTTCAGGAGCCCCGTTGGATAACGACAAGGTCTCTCCGTACCAGTCAGCACGGTCCCTTTGTCCTGATTCACAAAAAAATAAACCTTTGCGTTTTATTTCTCTGGAGTCTTCCAAGAAGCAGCAATTAAATGTTTGTGAAATGAGGAAAGTGTCTCTAAATGTCAGTGCCGTGACCGACCCTGTCAACATGTTGTCCTGAAACATGCCTTTGCTTCGCGCCGAGACTTGTTTTTTAAGTACTAGCCCCGAGGCACGATGCAACTAAATGCACTTCTTGGCAACACGCTTCCATCTCAGGTAACACTCCCAGACACTTTGGCCAAGAATTCATTTGTCATCCTGTAAAAACTGTTGGTGGAGTCAATAGACAATAGACAATAGGTGCAGGAGGAGGCCATTCGGCCCTTCGAGCCACCACCGCCATTCAATGTGATCATGGCTGATCATTCTCAATCATTACCCCGTTCCTGCCCTCTCCCCATACCCCCTGACTCCGCTATCCTTAAGAGCTCTATCTAGCTCTCTCTTGAATGCATTCAGAGAATTGGCCTCCACTGCCTTCTGAGGCAGAGAATTCCACAGATTCACAACTCTCTGACTGTAAACGTTTTTCCTCATCTCCGTTCTAAATGGCCTAGCCCTTATTCTTAAACTGTGGCCCCTGGCCATCCTGACTACGGGCGCTGTCTGTACGGAGTTTGTACGTTCTCCCCGTGACCTGCGTGGGTTTTCTCCGAGATCTTCGGTTTCCTCCCACACTCCAAAGACGTGCAGGTTTGTAGGTTAATTGGTTTGGTATAAATGTAAATTTTCCCGTGTGTGTGTGTGTGTGTGTGTGTGTGTGTAGGATAGTGTTAGTGTGCGGGGATCGCTGGGCGGCGCGGTCCTGGTGGGCCGAGGGGCCTGTTTCCGCGCTGTATCTCTAAACTGAGCTCCCTTCGTTTGAACACCAGGCACATTAATCAGGGCGGTCATGGTAGCGCAGCGGGTAGAGTTGCCGCCTTACAGCGAATGCAGCGCCGGAGACCCGAGTTCCATCCCGACCACGGGCGCCGTCTGTACGGAGTTTGTACGTTCTCCCCGTGACCTGCGTGGGTTTTCTCCGAGATCTTCAGTTTCCTCCCACACTCCAAAGACGTACAGGTTTGTAGGTTGAAGGTAGACACAAAATGCTGGTGTAACTCAGCGGGTCAGGCAGCATCTCTGGAGAGAAGGAATGGGTGACGTTTCGGGTCGAGACCCTTCTGGTTTGTATGTTAATTGGCTTGGTGTAAATGTAAATTGTCCCTAGTGTGTGTGGGATAGTGTTAGTGTGTGGGGATCGCTGGTCGGCGCGGACTCGGTGGGCCGAAGGGCCTGTTTTTAAGCTTTATCTCTAAAACTAAAAAAGAGTCGACCAAAACGTGGCTGATATACATTACCTGCCGTATGAGGAAGCTCTTGTATCTTATCGGGGTCTCTGAATTCCTATGGTCCCTTCATTTGAACGGCAGACACATTAATTGCACTTCAATGCAATGCTCTTGAAACCTAGACCCTGTCTCGGATAGACCTGTGAACTAATATCAGTGATTATTAGTGTTCATGTAAATACTTCTTCCTCTGCTCAGTGGCATAGCAGGTCGACCTGCTGCCTTAGTTTAGTTTAGTTTAGCTTAGAGATACAGAGCGAAAACAGGCCCTTCGGCCCACCGGGTCGGCGCCGCCGCCCAGCGATCCCCGCACACTAACACCACCCTACACACACACGGGACAATTTTTACATTTACACCTTGCCAATTAACCTACAAACCTGCGCGTCTTTGGAGTGTGGGAGGAAACCGAAGATCTCGGAGAAAACCCACGCAGGTCACGGGGACAACGTACAAACTCCGTACAGACAGCACCCGTAGTCGGGATGGAACCCGGGTCTCCGACGCTACATTCGCTGTAAGGCAGCAACTCTACCTCTATGCGCCAGAGACAATAGACAATAGGTGCAGGAGGAGGCCATTCGGCCCTTCGAGCCAGCACCGCCATTCAATGTGATCATGGCTGATCATTCTCTATCAGTACCCCGTTCCTGCCTTCTCCCCATACCCCCTGACTCCGCTATCCTTAAGAGCTCTATCTAGCTCTCTCTTGAATGCATTCAGAGAATTGGCCTCCACTGCCTTCTGAGGCAGAGAATTCTACCCCGTGTTCGATCCTGTCCTCGGGTGCTGTCTCTGTGTGTGTGTGTGTGTGTGTGTGTGTATGTGCGTGTGTGCGTGTGTGCGTGTGTGCGCGTGTGTGTGTATGTGTGTGGAGTGTGCACGTTCTCCCTGTGACCACGTGGGTTTCCTCTGGGTGCTCCGGTTTCCTCCCACATCCCAAAGACATGCGGGTTTGCGGGTCAGTCGGCCCTCTTTCGGTGTGCAGGGAGTGGATGAGGAAGTGGGATAACATTGAACTAGTCGGCGCGGACTCGGTGGGCCGAAGGGGCTGTTTCCACACTTTGCAATCCTTTCATCTATCTTCCATGGCAAACCGATCTAAGTGAAAATCAGGGCAAAAGTTGCAAGAGTCTCGACGATAACCTTACCGATGAGATTCCAGAGACATCAAATGCTAAAAATGGTTTCAGCCGAGATCCAAAATCTAACGGTGATTAGTATAAATAATTAAACTCTTGTGAAATCAAATAACAAGTTCAATCAATCTATTAATGGCCACTCCTTAATGTACTGATTGTTAAAAATGAAAGTCAAAGCATCAATTATTTACACAGGTTAAGTGAACTATGTTTTAAAAGAATGGGATTTTGGGAAGTAGTTTTAATACGATGATTTACAGCATGCTAACAAAAAAATAGCATTGTGTTTAGAGGAAATATTCATCAGAAGCTGACTAAACATAACTTTGGAGTTTGCAACACCTGAGATACTGAGCCAAGTTTAGTGCCTGTTAATTTAGTTTTGTTGAATTTAATTTAGATTTTTTTTAGATTTAGAGATACAGCGCGGAAACAGGCCCTTCGGCCCACCGAGTCCGCGCCGCCCAGCGATCCCCGCACACTAACACTCTCCGACAGTTATAGTTGAGTTTAGTTTATTGTCCCGTGTACCGAGGTACAGTGAAAAGCCTTTGTAGCGTGCTATCAAGTCAGCGGAAACACAATGCATGAATAAGGCAACGCATGAGTAAACTGAAGCCAAATTACACACCTGTACAGATCCTGCACGTCCTAGATAGAGCTCTTAAGGATAGCGGAGTCAGGGGGTACGGGGAGAAGGCAGGAACGGGGTACTGATTGAGAATGATCAGCCATGATCACATTGAATGGCGGTGCTGGCTCGAAGGGCCGAATGACCTCCTCCTGCACCTATTGTCTATTGTCTATTGTCTTTGGGGTGCGGGAGGAAACTGAAGCACCCAGAGAAAACCCACGGGGAGAACGTACAAACTCCGTACAGACAGCGCCCGTGGTCAGGATGGAACCCGGGTCTCTGGCGCTGTGAGGCAGCAGCTCTGTCGCTGCGCATTGTAATAAGCCCATTGTAACTTGCAGCAAGTTACTTGTCTTTCATGGAGCCAGGATAACTTAGTAAGTTCAGGAAATCTGATCATGTTTTGAAGTGCATCAAATCTTCAAATGCAAACTTACTCAGGGCAATAAAAATAAAACTGTTCAATTTTAATTGTACACGGGAATTTAGCAGGAAATTCTCAGTTCTTGGCTTCCTCAAAAGAACTGTGCAAATCTCTTCACAACCAGGCTGCTAATCAGGAATCTGCTCTGAGATAGAGTTGGCTGGTGATTACTTATGATACAACATTCAAATTTAGTTTAACGGGTCAGGCAGCATCTCTGGATAGAAGGAATGGGTGACGTTTTGGGTCGAGACCTTTCTTCAGATACCGAAACGTCACCCATTCCTTCTCTACCCAGATGCTGCCTGACCCGCTGAGTTACTCCAGCACTCTGTGAAACGTCACCTATCCATGTTCTCCACAGATGCTGCCTGACCCGCTGAGTTACTCCAGCACTCTGTGAAACGTCACCTATCCACGTTCTCCACAGATGCTGCCTGACCCGCTGAGTTACTCCAGCACTCTGTGAAACGTCACCTATCCATGTTCTCCGGAGCATCTCTGGATAGGTGACGTTTCACAGAGTGCTGGAGTAACTCAGCGGGTCAGGCAGCATATGTGGAGAGAAGGAATGGGCGATGTTTCTGAGGTTTTCGACCCGAAGCAGCATTGTCCTTTTACCTAGACCTGGTCTTAGAGGGTTAAATTATAAAGACGGGTCCTAATCCCACGGCCTGCATTCCCTTGAGTGCAGGAGATTAAGAGATGATCTGATCAAGATGTTAAAACATGAAAGGCATTCACTCGAGTACCGACAAATGTTCCCTGAGACAGAAGAATATGTAACTATCTTTAAATGGACGTTACTGGCTTTACCTTGCACTAAACGTTATTCCCTTTATCCTGTATCTGTATACTGTGGACGGCTCGACTGTGGACTGTACACTGTGGACGGCTCGACTGTAATCATGTATTGACTGGATAGCACGCAACAAAAGCTTTTCACTGTACCTCGGTACACTTGACAATTATTTTTTACACAGAGGTGTGCTTTTACACACTCATATGTCTTCTGAGTTACTCCAGCACTCTGTGAAACGTCACCTATCCATGTTCTCCACAGATGCTGCCTGACCCGCTGAGTTACTCCAGCACTTTGTGCGTATCTTCAGTTTAAACCTGCACCTGCAGTTCCTTCCTACACAAGCTGCTGCCAAAGTCAGGCGTCCATAACCTTCCTCAGATTCACTTATCAATACTGAGTACAACTGTATCACATCTCAATTTGGTTCAGGTTCAGGCTTATTATCGTCATGTGTACCGAGGTACAGTAAAAAGCGTCGTTTTGGACGCTATCCATACAGATCAGATAATACCGCACATAAATACATTCAGATCAAACTCCAGTAAAACAGGTGGAGCAAAGGGGAAGATACAGAGTGTAGAATATAGTTCTCAGCATTGTAGAGCATCAATTTAGACTTTAGACTTTAGAGATACACTGTGGAAACAGGCCCTTCGGCCCATCGAGTCCGCGCCGCCCAGCGATCCCCGCACACTAGCACTTTCCTGTACACACTGGGGCTATTTACCATTTTTTTTACGGAAGCCAATTAACCTACAAACCTGCACGTCTTTGGAGTGTGGGAGGGAACCCGGAGAAAACCCACGCAGGTCACGGGGAGAACGTACAAACTCCGTACAGACAGCACCCGTAGCCGGGATGGAACCCGGGTCTCCAGCGCTGTGAGGCAGCAACTCTACCGCTGCGCCACCGTGCCACCCACTTGCATTACTCCCATGCGATTGATCAATGAACCCCATTGTTGAATGTTGGGATCTGAATATTTTGTATGTGTTCAAACATAAGCCCAGATCCTTGAGTAAATTGTAGGTTTATCCAATATCTTGGCTGCATAACTATTTCTTGTTAAGTTGGGCAACAGTAGAGATGTCTTCCATCCAATCCAGAACCAGGGGCCACAGTCTAAGAATAAAGGGGAGGCCATTTAAAACTGAGGTGAGGAGAAACATTTTCACCCAGAGAGTAGTAAATTTGTGGAATTCTCTGCCACAGAGGGCAGTGGAGGCCAATTCACTGGATGAATTTAAAAGAGAGTTAGATAGAGCTCTAGGGGTGGGGAAGATGCTGGAGTCAATTATAAAAGACGAAATTGCTGAGCATTTGGATAGCAGTAACAGGATCATTCCGAGTCAGCATGGATTTACGAAGGGGAAATCATGCTTGACAAATCTACTGGAATTTTTTGAGGATGTAACTAGGAAAATTGACAGGGGAGAGTCAGTGGATGTGGTGTACCTCGACTTTCAGAAAGCCTTCGACAAGGTCCCACATAGGAGATTAGTGGGCAAAATTAGAGCACATGGTATTGGGGGTAGGGTACTGACATGGATAGAAAATTGGTTGACAGACAGAAAGCAAAGAATGGGGATAAATGGGTCCCTTTCGGAATGGCAGGCAGTGACCAGTGGGGTACCGCAAGGTTCGGTGCTGGGACCCCAGCTATTTACGATATACATTAATGACTTAGATGAAGGGATTAAAAGTACCATTAGCAAATTTGCAGATGATACTAAGCTGGGGGGTAGTGTGAATTGTGAGGAAGATGCAATAAGGCTGCAGGGTGATTTGGACAGGTTGTGTGAGTGGGCGGATACAGGGCAGATGCAGTTTAATGTAGATAAGTGTGGGGTTATTCACTTTGGAAGTAAGAATAGAAAGGCAGATTATTATCTGAATGGTGTCAAGTTAGGAAGAGGGGATGTTCAACGAGATCTGGGTGTCCTAGTGCACCAGTCACTGAAAGGAAGCATGCAGGTACAGAAGGCAGTGAAGAAAGCCAATGGAATGTTGGCCTTCATAACAAGAGGAGTTGAGTGTAGGAGCAAAGAGGCCCTTCTGCAGTTGTACCGGGCTCTGGTGAGACCGCACCTGGAGAACTGTGTGCAGTTTTGGTCTCCAAATTTGAGGAAGGATATTTTTGCTATTGAGGGCGTGCAGCGTAGGTTCACTAGGTTAATTCCCGGAATGGCGGGACTGTCGTATGTTGAAAGGCTGGAGCAATTAGGCTTGTATACACTGGAATTTAGAAGGATGAGGGGGGATCTTATTGAAACATATAAGATAATTAGGGGATTGGACACATTAGAGGCAGGAAACATGTTCCCAATGTTGGGGGAGTCCAGAACAAGGGGCCACAGTTTAAGAATAAGGGGTAGGCCATTTAGAACGGAGATGATGAAGAACTTTTTCAGTCAGAGAGTGGTGAAGGTGTGGAATTCTCTGCCTCAGAAGGCAGTGGAGGCCAGTTCGTTGGATGCTTTCAAGAGAGAGCTGGATAGAGCTCTTAAGGATAGCGGAGTGAGGGGGTATGGGGAGAAGGCAGGAACAGGGTACTGATTGAGAGTGATCAGCCATGATCGCATTGAATGGCGGTGCTGGCTCGAAGGGCTGAATGGCCTACTCCTGCACCTATTGTCTATAGTCTATTGTCTATAGGGGCTAGCGGAATCAAGGGATATGGGGAGAAGGCAGGCACGGGTTACTGATTGTGGATGATCAGCCATGATCACAATGAATGGCGGTGCTGGCTCGAAGGGCCAAATGGCCTCCTCCTGCACCTATTTCCTATGTTTCTATGTTTATATGTTTCAAATAATAATTTGACCGCCCAGTATCAGTTATGTTGGCGTTCCCTGTACCTGTTCAATCGCTCTTCGCTTGACAAGGAAAATCAGGAGGGGTTCTTTCACGTGTGGTATCAAGGCGGTACACTGCCAGGCAATGTTTACTTCCAGCATGGAGTTACTGACAACTAGGTGTTGCCAACTTCCTCACTCCCAAATAAGGGACAAGGTGACGTCACCGTCCCGCGCCCCACGTGACCTCACCCAGCCAGCGGCCACGTGCTCCCGCTCCACCAATGGCGGCCGCCCGGGCCTCCGGGCCTACAGTGTCCGGGCCTACAGTGTCCGGACCTACACTGTTCGGGCCTACAGTGTCCGGACCTACAGTGTCCGGGCCTACTCTGTCCAGGCCTACATTGTCCGGACCTACACTGTCCGGGCCTACTCTGTCCAGGCCTACACTGTCCGGACCTACACTGTCCGGGCCGACACTGGTCAGACCTACACTGTCCGTAGCTAAAATGTCGGAAACCTAAAGTGTTGGTACCTAAACTGTCCGGGCCTACAGTGTCCGGGCCTACAGTGTCCGGGCCTACAGTGTCCGGGCCTACAGTGTCCGGACCTACACTGTCCGGGCCTACAGTGTCCGGGCCTACACTGTCCAGGCCTACAGTGTCCGGACCTACACTGTCCGGGCCTACAGTGTCCGGGCCTTCAGCGCCCTCCGGGCCTAATATGGGACAAGGGCGGTCCCCTATGGAACAAACTAATTTAGCCCAAAATATGGGATGTCCCGGCTAATACAGGACTGTTGGTGACCCTAGTTCAACACCTTTCAACCTTCAACTGAAAGCAAGCCTGGCCTGACCACCACTGTTTGCTGAGTTGTGTTTGTGTGAAATATCTTCTCCTGCGAATTCTCTGCCTCTGTGTTTTGGTCTCGGGGGGGGGCAGGCTCCACTGACTGTTTGCAAGTGAGCAGAAACAAAATTGGTCAAAATGGTATTAATATTTCATCAGGCCTTTGTGATGTAGTGGGCCTGGCAATACTTAATGGTGCACTTTACCAGCCGACGTTTCATACATCATTAAACAGTGGGCGCACTATTCCTTCTGTTTCTCTGACACAGCCCGGCTAGTGGGAGCAGGTTCCTGGCAAGGCGGGCCTTACAGACGGTAATCGCTTGTCAATATCCCCCCACTGAAGCCAGCGGCCTTGTTGTGCCTGGCTGTGCTGCTGCCTGACTCCAGCTCTGCAGTGAACTCATGCCCAGAACTGCTGCCCTCAGCAGGTGTGTGAGTGAGTGTGTGTGAGTGTGTATGTGAGTGAGTGTGAGTGTGTGTGTGAGTGTGTATGTGTGTATGTGAGTGTGTGTGAGTGTGTGTGTGTGTGTGTGTGTGTGTGTGTGTGTGTGTGTGTGTGTGTGTGTGTGTGACAGTGAGTGTGTGTGTGTGTGTGTGTGTGTGTGTGTGTGTGTGTGTGTGTGTGTGAGTGCGTGTGTGTAAGAGTGTGTGTGTGTGTGTGTGTGTGTGTGTGTGTGTGTGTGTGTGTGTGTGTGTGTGTGTGTGTGTGTGTGTGTGTGTGTGTGTGTGACAGTGAGTGTGTGTGAGTGTGTGTGCGTGTATGTGTGTGTGAGTGAGTGTGAGAACAGTTGCACCTGACTCCAGACACTTTAATGAGCTAAGTACTCTTTAACAAAAGAAAAAACTCTCTGGTGAAGATTTCAAATTGCACTCCCTTGCTCGATTATTTATTGAGCCAGACCACAGGTTAATTTTACACAACTCAGTGGAAGATGTCGATGTGTGAACAAGGTGAAGTGAGGAAGTAAAGAGCAAAGCTCGTGAGGACAGGGGCAGGGGGCTTGGATTCCACTTTGGGCAAAACTTTGCGTTTTGGGCACAGTTGGAATGGACAGGGATTGAACAGTGATAGAGACGAAACGCTGGAGTAACTCAGCGGGTCAGGCAGCATCTGTGGAGAACATGGACAGGTGACGTTTCACAGAGTGCTGGAGTAACTCAGCGGGTCAGGCAGCATCTGTGGAGAACATGGATAGGTGACGTTTCACGGAGTGCTGGAGTAACTCAGTGGGTCAGGCAGCATCTGTGGAGAACATGGATAGGGGACGTTTCACAGAGTGCTGGAGTAACTCAGCGGGTCAGGCAGCATCTGTGGAGAACAAGGATAGGTGACGTTTCACAGAGTGCTGGAGTAATTCAACGGGTCAGGCAGCATCTCTGGAGAAAAAGAAGAGTTGTCATTTTGGGTCGAGACCCTTCTTCAAACACTTCACTCAGCTTTTCCTTGCTTCTTATCATCCTTCGTTTTGTAAAACTAGACTTGATGGGCCGAATGGCCTAGTTCTACTCCAATTCCTTATGACCTTATGACCGCCTGGGTTTCCTCCGGGTGCTCCGGTTTCCTCCCACACTCCAAAGACGTGCGGGTTTGTGGGTTAATCGGCCCCTCTGCAAATTGCCCCTCGTGTGCAGGGAGTGGATGAGAGAGTGGGATAACATGGAACTGGTGTGAGCGGGTGACCGAGGGTGGGTGTGGACTCAGTGTGAACCTGCCTCCACTCTGTATCTTTCAATCAATCAGTCAAAACCATCAGCTCAGCGTAACGTGATTCATGATTTCTTTAAAAATAATGTATTAACATTTCCCAACCGTAATTGTCTCAGATTCTGCCTCCTTTGAAAGATAGAAGCTAGCGCCAGTTCTCATGGGTAGACACAAAATGCTTGCGGCATGGTGGCGCAGCGGTAGAGTTGCCGCCTTACAGCGAATGCAGCGCCGGAGACCCGGGTTCCATCCCGACCACGGGCGCCGTCTGTACGGAGTTTGTACGTTCTCCCCGTGACCTGCGTGGGTTTTCTCCGAGATCTTCAGTTTCCTCCCACACTCCAAAGACGTGCAGGTTTGTAGGTTAATTGGCTCAGTGTAAATGTAAAAATTGTCCCTAGTGTGTGTAGGATAGTGTTAGTGTGCGGGGATCGCTGGTCGGCGCGGACCCGGTGGGCCGAAAGGGCCTGTTTCCGCGCTTTATCTCTAAACTAAACTAAACTGAAGGTAGACACAAAATGCTGGAGTAACTCAGCGGGTCAGGCAGCATCTCAGGGGAGAAGGAATGGGTGACGTTTCAGGTCGGGACTCTTCTTCTGTCTGTCTGAAGTAAGGGTCTCGACCCGAAACGTCACCCGTTCCTTCTCCCCAGAGATGCTGCCTGACCCGCTGAGTTACTCCAGCGTCTTGTGTCTACCTTCAGTGGAAAGACTGTTCCCCGTGGTCCATCATTGTGAGGGTTTAGTGCATTGTAGTTTTAGGGTTTTTTTAGTTTTTAGTTTTTAGTTTTGGAGATACAGCGCAGAAACAGGCCCTTCGGCCCACCGGGTCCGCGCCGACCAGCGATCCCCGCACACTAACACTATCCTACACACACTAGGGACAAATTAAACCAGCATCTGCAGTTGGTTCCTACACAACCCGATGATTCTCCAGCTCTGCAGATTTTAATGATCAGTGCACTGCCTGACATCCCCAGAGATTGGGGACATGTTGCCCCGATGCCTAATCACTTCTGTGTAAAATATGTGTTTTTCTTAAGTGTATTCTGTTGCCTTTGTTCCCATTGAATTGCAGGGTGAATGATTGAATTGGCGTCCATAGACAGATTTCCCAAATGGCCTCCTTTATCTGATGTTGGTAATCTTAATCCTTGTATAACATTTCTCAGCAAATGTGTTAAATGCTAAACAGCCCTCCAGTCCAAGTAAGTCAGACACAAATAAAATGCTGCAGTAACTCAGCGGGACAGACAGCATCTCTGGAGAGAAGGAACGGGTGACAAAGTGGACAGAACCCAATCTTAATGTGCGGAACACTTTGTCCAAGCACTGGCCCGGCAGTTTGCATTGGGCTGAGATTTCAGTCTACCTAAATTAATTCAAGATTAATGTACGTTTTCAGTGTCAGCTGTTTTAGGTTAAGATGGGAAATTTCTTCACTCAGAACCTTGTGAATTAGAGTCATACAGTCTTACTGCGTGGAAACAGGCCCTTCGGCCCAACTTGCCCACACCGGCCATCTGCACTAGTCCCACCTACCCGCGTTTGGCCCATATCCCCAAAAAACTGTCCTATCCATGTACCTGTGCAAATGCCTCTTAAACGTTGCGATAGTCCCAGCCTCAACAACCTCCTCCGGCAGCTCGTTCCATACACCCTTTGTGTTAAAAAGTTACCCCTCAGATTCCTATTAAATAGTTTTCTTCGGGATGTCTGGTTTCCTCACACACTCCAAAGACGTGCAGGTTCGTACGGGTCTGAAGAAGGGTCTCGACCCGAAACGTCACCCGTTCCTTCTCTCCAGAGATGCTGCCTGTCCCGCTGAGTTACTCCAGCTTTTTGTGTCTATCTACAGGTTTGTACGTTAATTGGCTTGCTATATAAATGTCCCCAGTGTGTGTAGGGTAGCGTTAGTGTGTGGGGATCGCTGGTCGGCGCGGACCCGGTGGGCCGAAGGGCCTGTTTCCGCGCTGTATCTCTAAACTAACCAAAAGGAGAGCTATCACAAAAAGCTGGAGAAACTCAGCAGGTCAGGCAGCATCTCAGGAGAGAAGGAATGGGTGACGTTTGGGGTCGAGACCCTTCTTCAGACTGATGTCAGGGGAGGGGGCGGGACAAAGATAGAATGTAGTCGGAGACAGGCAGTGGGAGAACTGGGAAGGGGAGGGATGGAGAGAGAGGGAAAGCAGGGGCTATCTGAAGTTGGAAAAGTCAATGTTCATACTGCTGGGGTGTAAGCTGCCCAAGCAAAATATGAGGTGCTGTTCCTCCAATTTGCGCTGGGCCTCACTCTGACAATGGAGGAGGCCCAGGACAGAAAGGTCAGTGTGGGAGTGGGAGGGGGAGTTGAAGTGCTGAACCACCGGGAGATCAGGTTGGTTAAGACGGACTGAGCGGAGGTGAGCTATGATCTGATTGAACAATCTTCAATGATGTAACAGGAGCAGGCAGACGAGATGAACAGCTTGTAAAGGTACGTTTTTAAATAGTTTCCGATTCTTGCTGGCTTTGTACATTGGGCTGGCCTGTAGACAATAGACAATAGGTGCAGGAGGAGGCCATTCAGCCCTTCGAGCCATCACCACCATTCAATGTGATCATGGCTGATCATTCTCAATCAGTACCCCATTCCTGCCTTCTCCCCATACCCCCTGACTCCGCTATCCTTAAGAGCTCTATCTAGCTCTCTCTTGAATGCATCCAGAGAATTGGCCTCCACTGCCTTCTGAGGCAGAGAATTCCACAGATTCACAACTCTCTGAGTGAAAAAGATTTTCCTCATCTCCGTTCTAAATGGCCTACCCCTTATTCTTAAACTGTGGCCCCTTGTTCTGGACTCCCCCAACATTGGGAACATGTTTTCTGCTTCTAACGTGTCCAACCCCTTAATAATCTTATATGTTTCGATAAGATCTCCTCTCATCCTTCTAAATTCCAGTGTATACAAGCCCAGTCACTCCAGTCTTTCAACATACGACAGTCCCGCCATTCCGTGAATTAACCTAGTAAACCTACGCTGCACGCCCTCAATAGCAAGAATATCCTTCCTCAAATTTGGAGACCAAAACTGCACACAGTACTCCAGGTGCGGTCTCACTAGGGCCCTGTACAACTGCAGAAGGACCTCTTTGCTCCTATACTCAACTCCTCTTGTTATGAAGGCCAACATTCCATTGGCTTTCTTCACTGCCTGCTGTACCTGCATGCTTCCTTTCAGTGACTGATGCACTAGGACACCCAGATCACGTTGTATATTGGGCCTTGCTTGTACATTGGGCTCAAATGTCTGAATTAATTGAAAGATGAAGTGTGAGATTGTTACTTGTGGGTGATATCAGTCAGTTCCACACCGCACCACATATTTAGAGTTAGGGACAATTAGGGACAATTTCCTATATTACAGAAGCCGATTAACCTACAAACCCGCACGTCTTTGGAGTGCGGGAGGAAACCGGTGCACCCGGAGAAAACCCACGCAGGTCACGGGGAGAACGTACAAACTCCGTACAGACAGCACCCGTAGTCGGGATGGAACCCGGGTCTCTGGCGCCGTGAGACAGCAACTCTACCGCTGCGCCACCTTGTCACCCACAGTACCAATAATTAAAAAGATATTTGGCCAGCTACATGGACAGGAGAGGTTTCGAGGGGTATGTGCCAAACGTGGGTGAATGGGACTAGCTTAGAAACATAGACATAGAAACATAGAAAATAGGTGCAGGAGTAGGCCATTCGGCCCTTCGAGCCTGCACCGCCATTCAATATGATCATGGCTGATCATCCAACTCAGTAACCTGTACCTGCCTTCTCTCCATACCCCCTGATCCCTTTAGCCACAAGGGCCACATCTAACTCCCTCTTAAATATAGCCAATGAACTGGCCTCAACTACCTTCTGTGGCAGAGAATTCCACAGATTCACCACTCTGTGTGAAAAAAAACTTTCTCATCTCGGTCCTAAAAGACTTCCCCCTTATCCTTAAACTGTGATCCCTTGTTCTGGACTTCCCCAACATCGGGAACAATCTTCCTGCATCTAGCCTGTCCAACCCCTTAAGAATTTTGTAAGTTTCTATAAGATCCCCCCTCAATCTTCTAAATTCCAGCGAGTACAAGCCGAGTCTATCCAGTCTTTAGTACAAGCCGAGTCTATCCAGTCTTTAGTACAAGCCGAGTCTATCCAGTAGTCTATCGGCTTAGATGAGGCATCAAACTACAGCACCGTAACGCTGGGCAAGGCAGAATCTCGACCGCTCTAAAAGACGTTCTGACTGCTCTGGTCAAAGATAATAAATTAATTATGTTGCAATGTTATTTGGATTTGCAGATTGAAATTTTCTTCCAAAGCGTCTGGGTAACATTAGTGCGGCCCACGTGAGTTACAAGGGCGGTCACGGTGGCGCAGCGGTAGAGTTGCCGCCTTACAGCGAATGCAGCGCCGGAGACCCGGGTTCCATTCCGACTACAGGTGCTGTCCGTACGGAGTTTGTCCGTTCTCCCCGTGACCTGCGTGGGTTTTCGCCGGGATCTTCGGTTTCCTCCCACACTCCAAAGACGTGCAGGTTTGTAGGTTAATTGGCTTGGTGTAAATGTAAAAACTGTCCCTAGTGTGTGTAGGATAGTGTTAGTGTGCGGGGATCGCTGGTCGGCGCGGACCCGGTGGGCCGAAAGGGCCTGTTTCTGCGCTATAATAAGGGGTAGGCCATTTAGATTGGAGATGAGGAAGAACCTTTTCAGTCAGAGAGTTGTGAATCTGTGGAATTCACTGCCTCAGAAGGCAGTGGAGGCCAATTCTCTGAATGCATTCAAGAGAGAGCTAGATAGAGCTCTTAAGGATAGCGGAGTCAGGGGGTATGGGGAGAAGGCAGGAACGGGGTACTGATTGAGAATGATCAGCCATGATCACATTGAATGGCGGTGCTGGCTCGAAGGGCCGAATAGCCTCCTCCTGCACCTATTGTCTACTGTCTATTGTCTAAAACTAAAAACTAAAAACTGAAAAAATTAAAACTACGATGCATTAAACCCTCACAATGATGGAACACAAGGTATAATCTTTCCACTGAAGGTAGACACAAAATGCTGGAGTAACTCAGTGGGACAGGCAGCATCTCTGGAGAGAAGGAACGGGTGATGTTTTGGGGGGCGAGACCCTTCTTCTGGCTGGCCAGCATGCAGCAAAAGCTTTTCACTGTACCTCGGCACACGTGACAGTAAACAAAACTAAATTAGGCAAAGAGCAAAAAGGGTGGCTTTTTTGTTGGCGCAGCTCTAGTGTTGCTGTTTTACAGCGCCAGAGACCCGGGTTTGATCGTGTTAGTGTGTACGGGGATCGCTGGTCGGCGCGGACTCGGTGGGCCGAAGGGCCTGTTTCCGCGCTGTATCTCTAAACTAAACTTAAACCAGACTGTTAGGCAGGAGCTGCAGATGCTGGTTTCAATAGACAATAGACAATAGGTGCAGGAGGAGGCCATTCGGCCCTTCGAGCCAGCACAACCATTCAATGTGATCATGGCTGATCATTCTCAGGCAGAGAATTCCACAGATTCACAACTCTCTGAGTGAAAAAGATTTTCCTCATCTCCGTTCTAAATGGCCTACCCCTTATTCTTAAACTGTGGCCCCTTGTTCTGGACTCCCCCAACATTGGGAACATGTTTTCTGCCTCTAACATGTCCAACCCCTTAATAATCTTATATGTTTCGATAAGATCTCCTCTCATCCTTCTAAATTCCAGTGTATACAAGCCCAGTCACTCCAGTCTTTCAACATACGACAGTCCCGCCATTCCGGGAATTAACCTAGTAAACCTACGCTGCACGCCCTCAATAGCAAGAATATCCTTCCTCAAATTTGGAGACCAAAACTGCACACAGTACTCCAGGTGTGGTCTCACTAGAGCTCTGTACAACTGCAGAAGGACCTCTTTGCTCCTATACTCAACTCCTCTTGTTACGAAGGCCAACATTCCATTGGCTTTCTTCACTGCCTGCTGTACCTGCATGCTTCCTTTCAGTGACTGATGCACTAGGACACCCAGATCTTGTTGTACATTGGGCCTTGCTTGTACTTTGGGCTGGCTTGTACATTGGGCTCAAATGTCTGAATTACATGAAAGATGAAGTGTGAGATTGTTACTTCTGGGTGATATCAGTCAGTTCCACACTGCACCACATATTTAGAGTTAGGGACAATTAGAGACCAAAACTGCACACAGTACTCCAGGTGTGGTCTCACTAGGGCCCTGTACAACTGTAGAAGGACCTCTTTGCTCCTGTACTCAACTCCTCTTTTCAACCGAAGACGGACTCAAAAAGCTGGAGTGACTCAGCTGGGACAGGGGGATAGTTTCTCCAGCTCGCAGCTCACACACAAGCAAGGGGGAAATGGAAACACCTTTGACTTATAAAAATCCTAGCCAAAATACGATAAGCCCTGGCTTCTCCTAGAATAAAACATCCTCGGTCACGGAACTCAGCCGATCACCACTGTGACAACGTGAGGCTGGGGTCAGGTTTCGGAGCGGAGTGGATTCCGATTGCCATGGCCATGTTGGGAATAAGCGCTTGGCTAAATATCACCTTGCATGTTGGCAATTTGTTGGTTTTTTTTGCTGTTCGTAATTTAATGTAGCTTCCTGGCAGCTGGGATTTAGTGTGACAAATCTGCGATTTCATGAAAACGCAATGGTTTTTGAAGAATTGGCGCTGCAGGCAGCGTTGCCCAGCCCCGCGTGTACTGACACATGTAACTCTACGCACACGCCTGCCCCACCCCCCTCACATGCTTCACCAATGCCCCCACCCCCCCTCACATGCTTCACCAACGGAGCTATTAGATGCTGCCCTTTATTTTGTCTCTGACACCTGATTGCATTAAGAATGAAATATAAATACAATCAAGTCAGTAACAGCGAGACTGTCTCACATCTTGCAGCGCGGAAGCAGAATATATATATATATATGTATAAGAAAATAACTGCAGATGCTGGTACAAATCGATTTATTCACAAAATGCTGGAGTAACTCAGCAGGTCAGGCAGCATCTCGGGAGAGAAGGAATGTTCATACCACTGGGGTGTAAGCTGCCCAAGCGAAATATGAGGTGCTGTTCCTCCAATTTGCGCTGGGCCTCACTCTGACAATGGAGGAGGCCCAGGACAGAAAGGTCAGTGTGGGAGTGGGAGGGGGAGTTGAAGTGCTGAACCACCGGGAGATCAGGTTGGTTAAGACGGACTGAGCGGAGGTGAGCTATGATCTGATTGAACAATCTTCAATGATGTAACAGGAGCAGGCAGACGAGATGAACAGCTTGTAAAGGTACGTTTTTAAATAGTTTCCGATTCTTGCTGGCTTTGTACATTGGGCTGGCTTGTAGACAATAGACAATAGGTGCAGGAGGAGGCCATTCGGCCCTTTGCGCCAGCACCGCCATTCAATGTGATCATGGACGATCATTCTCAATCAGTACCCCGTTCCTGCTTTCTCCCCATACCCCCTGACTCCGCTATCCTTAAGAGCTCTATCTAGCGGCATCCATTCCTTCTCTCCCGAGATGCTGCCTGACCTGCTGAGTTACTCCAGCATTTTGTGAATATATATATATATATATATATAGCAATATAACAAGTATTGCAGCTTAACGCATTTCCGTCTGAGCCATCCTTGACTGGGAAATCAAAGTAACGATGATTTATCACTGTCTGGAATAATTTTAGATTTTTAGATTTGGAGATACAGCGCGGAAACAGGCCCTTCGGCCCACCGGGTCCGTGCTGCCCAGCGATCCCCGCACACTAACACTATCCTACACACACACACACTAGGGACAATTTTTACATTTTACCAAGCCAATTAACCTACAAACCTGTACGTCTTTGGAGTGTGGGAGGAAACCGAAGATCTCGGAGAAAACCCACGCAGGTCACGGGGAGAACGTACAAACTCCGTACAGACGGCGCCCGTTGTCGGGATGGAACCCGGGTCTCCGGCGCTGCATTCGCTGTAAGGCAGCAACTCTACCGCTGCGCCACTGTGCCGACTTACTGGAAAAATGCTCGACGTACTTGGCGAATCAGCCCATCCAAGGCTCTCTGGATTCCTATCCAGAGAAGGAATGGGTGACGCTTCGGGTTGAGACCCTTCCCAAGACACAGTCTGAAGAAGGTCTCAAACCCCCCCCCTCCCCGAAACGTTACCCATTCCTCCATCTCCAGACATGCTGTCCCGTCCCGCAGAGTTTCTCCAGCATTTTGTGCCTATCCCCAGTTCCTTCCTACACATTTACAGGTTTATAGGTGCAGGGAGGAACCATGGGTGCTGGTTTAAACCGAAGATAGACACAAGACGCTGGAGGGAATGGTGCCGTGAGGTAGCAACTCTACCAGCTGCGCCACCGTGCCACTGATTCACCTTCTCCAGAGACGCTGCCTGACCCACTGAGTTACTCCAGCACTTACTACCTTTTTCTGTGTAAACCAGCATCTGCAGTTCCTTGTGTCCCCCATCGCCATCTCGTGCCGGGGTGGCACGGTGGCGCAGCGGTAGAGTTGCTGCCTCACGGCGCCAGAGACCCGGGTTCCATCCCGACTACGGGTGCTGTCTGTACGGAGTTTGTACGTTCTCCCCGTGACCTGCGTGGGTTTCCTCTGAGATCTTCGGTTTCCTCCTGCACTCCAAAGACGTACAGGTTTGTAGGTTAACTGGCTTGGATAAAATTGTAAATTGTCCCCAGTGTGTGTAGGATAGTGTTAGTGTGCGGGGATCGCTGATCGGCGCGGACTCGGTGGGCCGAAGGGCCTGTTTCCGCACTATAATTCTAAACCAAACTCTCCCACTGAGATACTCCAGCATTTTGTGTCTACAATAAACTAAAATTAAACTGAACCTTACCATTGGAGAAAATAAAAGTTCATGAAGACTTGAACAGTTCAGTATTGTGGCTGCCAGTTCACAAACCTACATCCTACACTGGGATATTTTGTAAGTGATAGCAGAATTAGGCCATTCGGCCCATCAAGTCTACGCCGCCATTCAATCGTGGCTGATCTATCTCTCCCTCCTAACCCCATTCTCCTGCCTTCTCCCCATAACCCCTGACACCCGCACTAATCAAGGATCTGTCTATCTCTGCCTTAAAAATATCCACTGACTTGTGGCCTCCACAGCCTTCTGTGGCAAAGAATCCCACAGATTCACCACCCTCTGACTGAAGACATTCCTCCTCATCTCCTCCCTAAAAGAACGGCCTTTAATTGTGAGGCTGTGCCCTTTGGTCCTGGACTCTCCCACTTGTGGAAACATCCTCTCCACACCCACTCTATCCAAGCCTTTCACTATTCTGTACGTTTCAATGAGGTCCCCCCTCATTCTTCTAAACTCCAGCGAGTACAGGCCCAGTACCGACAAACGCTCATCATTTTTTTAATGATGGGATGCAGAGGAGTAGGAAGCGTGATAGCCCCTTGGTGTGCCCGGAGCATCGAGCGAGAGACAGTAATCTAACCATCAGGTGGGAAGACACATTAATGGTGCCAGTTCCTCCAAAGACAATACTGTTTTATTTCGTGTCAGAATCGTGTGTGTGTGTGTGTGGATTTTTTTTTCCGTTCTTAATCCAATCATTTAGCATCAGGAGTATTGTGTGTAGTTTTGGTCTCCTAATTTGAAGAAGGACATCCTTGCTATTGAGGGAGTGCAGCGTAGGTTCACCAGGTTAATCCCCAGGATGGTGGGACTGACATATGATGAAAGAATGGGTCGGCTGGGCTTGTATTCACTGGAATTTAGAAGGATGAGAGGGGATCTTATAGAAACTTCTTAAAGGATTGGACAGGTTAGATGCAGGAAAAATGTTCCCCATGTTGGGAGAGTCCAGAACCAGGGGGGCCACACAGTTTAAGAATAAGGAGTCGGCCATTTAGGACTGAGATGAAGAAAAATCTTTTCAGTCAGAGAGTTGTGAATCTGTGGAATTCTCTGCCACAGAAGGCAGTGGAGGCTAATTCACTGAATGCTTTCAAGAGAGAGTTAGATGGAGCTCTTAATGACAGCGGAGTCAGGGGGTATGGGGTGAAGGCAGGAACGGGGTACTGATTGTGGATGATCAGCGATGATCACATTGAATGGTGGTGCTGGCTCGAAGGGCCGAATGGCCTCCTCCTGCACCTATTGTCTATTGACTGAGATGAGGAGAAACCTTGTTCACCCAGAGAGTTGTGAAACTGTGGAAATCTCTGCCACAGAAGGCAGTGGAGGCCGATTCACTGGATGTTTTCAAGAGAGAGTTAGATTTAGTTCTTCGGGCTAACGGAATCAAGGAATATGGGGAGAAAGCAGGAACGGGGGTACAATAGACAATAGGTGCAGGAGGAGGCCATTCGGCCCTTCGAGCCAGCACCACCATTCAATGTGATCATGGCTGATCATTCTCAATCAGTACCCCGTTCCTGCCTTCTCCCCATACCCCCTGACTCCACTATCCTTAAGAGCTCTATCCAGCTCTCTCTTGAATGCATTCAGAGAATTGGCATCCACTGCCTTCTGAGGTAGAGAATTCCACAGATTCACAACTCTCTGACTTAAAAAGTTTTTCCTCATCTCAGTTCTAAATGGCCTACCCCTTATTCTTAAACTGTGGCCCCTTGTTCTGGACTCCCCCAACATTGGGAACATGTTTCCTGCCTCTAACGTGTCCAACCACTTAATAATCTTATACGTTCCGATAAGATCTCCTCTCATCCTTCTAAATTCCAGTGTATACAAGCCTAGTCGCTCCAGTCTTTCAACATATGGTAGTCCCGCCATTCCGGGAATTAACCTAGTAAACCTATGCTGCACACCCTCAATAGCAAGAATATCCTTCCTCAAATTTGGAGACCAAAACTGCACACAGTACTCCAGGTGCGGTCTCACTAGGGCCCTGTACAACTGCAGAAGGACCTCTTTGCTCCTATACTCAACTCCTCTTGTTATGAAGGCCAACATTCCATTGGCTTTCTTCACTGCCTGCTGTACCTGCATGCTTCCTTTCAGTGACTGATGCACTAGGACACCCAGATCTCATTGTACGTCCCCTGTTCCTTACTTGACACCATTCAAATAATACTCTGCCTTCCTATTCTTACCACCAAAGTGGATAACCTCACACTTATCCACATTAAACTGCATCCGCCATGCATCCGCCCACTCACACAACCTGTCCAAGTCACCCTGCAACCTCATAGCATCTTCCTCACAGTTCACACTGCCACCCAGCTTTGTATCATCTGCAAATTTGCTGATGGTACGTACTGATTGTGGATGATCAGCCATGATCGTGTTGAATGGCGGTGCTGGCTCCTGCACCTATGTTTCTATATTTCTACCATTGGCTTTCCGGGGTGAGAGCTGCTTTACATCCTCGTTGTCCACCGTGGGTAGTTCGACGGAACGGGCACAATTTGCAGCAGAGCGTCAACTACAGTTGTCTGAAGCACCAGATGCCACTTTTGACAGTCGTGGTTGAAATACAAAAGAAAGAGGCTTTCCTGTCTCGGTTTGTTGGTGATTTAGGACCGAGATGAGAAAGTTTTTTTTCACACAGAGAGTGGTGAATCTGTGGAATTCTCTGCCACAGAAGATAGTTGAGGCCAGTTCATTGGCTATATTTAAGAGGGAGTTAGATGTGGCCCTTGTGGCTAAAGGGATCAGGGGGTATGGAGAGAAGGTAGGTACAGGTTACTGAGCTGGATGATCAGCCATGATCATATTGAATGGCGGTGCGTACAGGCTCGAAGGGCCGAATGGCCTACTCGTGCACCTATTTTCTATGTTTTTCTATGTTTCTATGATACAATAGCTGTGAAATGATGGCCTGTATCTACGACGCCTTGCCGCCAAATCTACGATGGCATTGTCCACCCCTATTCACATCGTCCTAGCCGCACAGAGTGCAATGCTCACAGTTTATCCGTTTGGGTGATGTGGAGCACGTTAAAGAAAGCGTCACATCCGATCCTCAACTCTCCGAATTAACAATAAAATTTTATTCAGTCCTTTTCCTGAGAACAGATGTAGCCCTGCTTGCGCTGAGTCTAAAAACTGCCACACTTAAGTACAGTTACTCAGGCGTGACCTGCCTGCCTGGGGCGGGCTGCGATAAAATTTTCATGCAAGCATATGGAAGAATATTTTTTAATAGAGATTTACTGTCAGCGGCGGTTCCCAGAGGAGAAAATAAGGGAACTGTAACATATTGCCTCCTGTAAATCACAGAAACCCTAGCAACGGGGGAACAAAAAATTAATCCACCTCGATGGTAGGGCAAGCATCCCCCCCCCAACCCTCTCCATCACGGGGCGAGCGAGGCTGCTTGTGAAGAAATACGGCGCACAAGGAAGGGACTACGGATGCTGCCTGAGACCGAAGACAGACAGACACACACACACAAACGCTGGAGTAAAAGATGCAGGAAAAATGTTCCCAACGTCAGGGGAGTCCAGAACCAGGGGCCACACAGTCTAAGAATAAAGGGGAGGCCATTTAAAACTGAGGTGAGAAGGAACATTTTCACCCAGAGAGTTGTGAATTTGTGGAATTCTCTGCCACAGAGGGCAGTGGAGGCCGATTCATATCATATCATATCATATATATACAGCCGGAAACAGGCCTTTTCGGCCCACCAAGTCCGTGCCGCCCAGCGATCCCCATACACTAACACTATCCTACACCCCCTAGGGACAATTTTCACATTTACCCAGCCAATTAACCTACATACCTGTAGGTCTTTGGAGTGTGGGAGGAAACCGAAGATCTCGGAGAAAACCCACGCAGGTCACGGGGAGAACGTACAAACTCCTTACAGTGCAGCACTGGATGGATTTAAGAGAGAGTTAGATAGAGTTAGATAGAGCTCTAGGGGCTAGCGGAATCAAGGGCTATGGGGAGAAGGCAGGCACGGGGTACTAATTGTGGATGATCAGCCATGATCACAATGAATGGCGGTGCTGGCTCGAAGGGCCAAATGGCCTCCTCCTGCACCTATTGTCTATGTTTCTATGTTTCTATGTAACTCAGCGGGACAGGCAGCATCCCTGGAGAAGGAGGAGTGGGTGACGTTTCTGCTCGAGAGCCTTTCTTTAGACCCGCTGTCTTGTCCCACTGAGTTACTCCAGCGTTTTGTGTCTATCTTCGGCTTAAACCAGCACCTGCAGTTCCTTCCTGCACCTTTAAACCTGTAAATGTGTCGGAAAGAACTGTGGATAAGCACAAAATGCTGGAGAAACTCAGAGGGACGGGCAGCTTCTCTGGAGATGGAGGACGTTTCTAGTCGAGACCCTTTCTTCAGACCCACTGCCCTGTTTCCAAGTTACATAGACATATAAAAACGGTGCAGGAGGAGGCCATTCGGCCTTTCGAGCCAGCACCGCCATTCATTGTGATCATGGCTGATCATCCACAATCAGTAACCCGTGCCTGCCTTCTCCCCATATCCCTTGATTCCACTAGCCCCGAAAGCTCTATCTAACTCTCTTTTAATGCTGTCAGTGACCGTGTGCCCATCTTTGGGTGTGTGGGCGAGATGGAGCAAGTGTCAAGAGTCGAGAGTCCAGAGGGTTTAATTGTCACGTACCCCAAAACTAGGGTTGCCAACTGTCCCGTATTAGCCGGTACATCCTGTATTTTGGGCTAAATTGATTTGTCCCGTACGGGACCGCCCTTGTCCCGTATTAGGCCCAGACGGCGCTGTAGGCCCGGACACTGTAGGCCCGGACGCTGTAGGCCCGGACGCTGTAGGCCCAGGGACACTGTAGCTCTGGGGCCGCACCAGCCCCGGACAGTGTAGGCCTGGGCGCCGCCTAACGGAGGTTGCCTAGCCTGATCCGCTGAGTTACTCCAGACATTAGCTCCAGACGCAGTAGGTCCGGACAGTGTAGGTCCAGACGCTGTAGGCAGGGACACTCTAGGCCCGGACACTGTAGGCCTGGGACACTGTAGGCCAGGGACACTGTAGGCCAGGGACACTGTAGGCCAGGGACAGTGTAGGGCCGGACAGTGTAGGCCCGGAAAGCCGGGCACCGCCTAACGGAGGTTGTGTAGCAACCCGCCTCCCAGCCCGGGCGGCCGCTACTGGTGGAGCGGGAGCACGTGGACGCTGGCTGGGTGAGGTCACGTGGGGCACGGGGCGGTGACGTCACCTTGTCCCGTGTTTGGGAGTGAGGAAGTTGGCAACCCTTACCCGTAATGGAACAATGACATTCTTACATGCAGCAGCAACCCCACAGGTTGTTGGGCAAAAGACTAAAGTCCTGGCATTTGTCGTTTGGAGTGCTTGGAGCCTGTTACTTTGCAACTGAACCATCCTACCACAACCAGAGAGCAGTGCTGAACTACAATCTCCCCCATTGGTGACCCTCGGACTATCCTTGATCGGACTTTGGTGGTGAATCTGTGGAGTTCTTTGCCACAGAAGGCTGTGGATACCAAGTCAGTGGAAATACTGTATTTAAGGTAGATTCTTGATTAGTGCGGGTGTCAGGGGTTATGGGGAGAAGGCAGGAGAATGGGGTTAGGAGGGAAAGATAGACCAGCCATGAATGAACGGCGGAGTAGACTTGATGGCCTAATTTTACTCCTATCCCTTATAACCTTATGACGTTGCTGGCTTTCCCTTGCACTAAACGTTATTCCCTTATCATGTATCTGTACATTGTGGGTGGCTCGATTGTAATCATGTGTTGTCTTTCCGCTGACTGGTTAGCACGCAACAAAAGCTTTTCGCTGTACCTCGACACACGTGACAATAAACTAAACTGAACTGAACAGTTTGTTGAAGAGTCGGAGTCTTACCGAGTGGAAATAGGCCATTTGGCCCGACGTGAAACGTCACCTATCCATGTTCTCCAGAGACGCTGCCTGACCCACTGAGTTACTCCAGCACTCTGTGAAACGTCACCTATCCATGTTCTCCAGAGATGCTGCACTGGAATTTAGGATGAGAGGGGATCTTATCGAAACATATAAGATTATTAAGGGGTTGGACACGTCAGAGGCAGGAAACATGTTCCCAATGTTGGGAGAGTCCAGGACCAGGGGCCACAGTTTAAGAATAAGGGGTAGGCCATTTAGAACGGAGATGAGGAAAAACCTTTTCAGTCAGAGAGTTGTAAATCTGTGGAATTCTCTGCCTCAGAAGGCAGTGGAGGCCAATTCTCTGAATGCATTCAAGAGAGAGCTAGATAGAGCTCTTAAGGATAGCGGTCAGGGGGTATGGGGAGAAGGCAGGAACGGGGTACTGATTGAGAACGATCAGCCATGATCACATTGAATGGCGGTGCTGGCTCGAACGGCCGAATGACCTACTCCTGCACCTATTATCTATTGTCTGTTGTCTATTGACCCGCTGAGTTACTCCAGCACTCTGTGAAACGTCACCTATCCATGTTCTCCACAGATGCTGCCTGACCCGCTGAGTTACTCCAGCACTCTGTGAAACGTTACCTATGCATGTTCTCCAGAGATGCTGCCTGACCCGCTGAGTTACTCCAGCAGTTTGTGTCTGTCTTCGATTTAAACCCGCATCTGCAATTCCTTCATGCACATTACGTCTGCAGAATCTGCTGAGATGTTTGGAAAGATGTAGGAATCAAACGTGCATAGTTCTGAGTGAACAGGTGTCCAGCCTGCAGTGTTCCTTGAAGCACGCAGAAACATCTGTGGTATCAGAGCGGTAATCCTCAGCGGAACACTTCACCGACAAAGAACGAGCGAGATCTTTGTTTATTCAAGCGACTGCCGCACAGATCTGCTGCTAAACTTTAGAGTTTAGTTTAGAGACACAGCGTGGAAACAGGCCCTTCAGCCCACTAGGCCCAAACCTAACTGAATTTAGTTTAGTTTAGTTTAGACATACAGCGTGGAAACAGGCCCTTCAGCCCACCGGGTCCGTGCCGACCAGCGATCCACGCACACTAACACGATCCTACACACACACACTGGGGACAATTTTTACATTTACCAAACCAATTTTACCTATAGACCTGCACGTCTTTGCAGTGTGGGAAGAAATCGACGCAGGTCACGGGGAGAACGTACAAACTCCGTACGGACAGCACCCGTAGTCGGGATGGAACCCGGGTCTCCGGTGCTGCATTCGCTGTAAGGCAGCAACTCTACCGCTGCGCCACTGTGACCGCCCTAAAATTCACTGGAATTTAGAAGGATGAGAGGGTATCTTAGAGAAACATGGAACATTCTTAAGGGATTGGACAGGCTAGAACATGCAGGAACAGTGTTCCCCATGTTGGGGGAGTCCAGAACCAGGGGTCACACAGTCTAAGAATAAAGGGTCGGCCATTTAGGACTGAGATGAGGAAAAACTTTTTCACCCAGAGTGTTGTGAATCTGTGGAATTCTCTGCCACAGAAGGCAGTGGAGGCCAATTCACTGGATGTTTTCAAGAGAGAGTTAGTTAGAGCTCTTAGGGCTAATGGAATCAAGGGGTATGGGGAGAAAGCAGGAACGGGGTACTGATTGAGAATGATTATGTGATAAATAAGTATGCAAGTTATTGTGCCACATGTTACTACTACTTTCCCCTGACTCTCAGTCTGAAGAAGGTTCTCGACATGAAACATCACCTATCCATGTTCTCCACAGATGCTGCCTGACCCACTGAGTTACTCCAGCACTCTGTGAAACGTCACCTATCCATGTTCTCCACAGATGCTGCCTGACCCACTGAGTTACTCCAGCACTCTGTGAAACGTCACCTATCCATGTTCTCCACAGATGCTGCCTGACCCGCTGAGTTACTCCAGCACTCTGTGAAACGTCACCTATCCATGTTCTCCACAGATGCTGCCTGACCCGCTGAGTTACTCCAGCACTCTGTGAAACGTCACCTATCCATGTTCTCCACAGATGCTGCCTGACCCGCTGAGTTACTCCAGCATTGTGTGTCTGCCTTGCTCCTACATTATTTAGTTTAGAGATATAGTGTGGATCGAGGCCGGCTGGGTCCATATGTAAAAGTGTAATAGTAATATTAATGTGATAAATAAATAGACAAGTTATTGTGGCCCATGTAACTACTACTTCGTTTAACAAGAATGGGTGTGAAGAAGGGTCCCATCCCAAAAGGTCACCCATTCCTTCTATCAAGAGATGCTGCCTGACCCGCTGAGTTACTCAACCATTTTGTGTCTATCTTCAGTGTAAACCAGCATCTGCAGTTCTTCCCTACATACCACTCAGTTTAGTTTAGAGATACAGCGTGGAAACAGGCCCGTCGGCCCCCCGAGTCCGCCCCGACCAGGGATCCCCGCACACTAACACTACCCTATACACACACACTAGGGATAATTTACACTTGTACCAAGCCAATTAACCTACAAACCTGTACGTGGTTGGAGTGTGGGAGAAAACTGAAGAAACATAGAAACATAGAAACATAGAAAATAGGTGCAGGAGGAGGCCATTTGGCCCTTCGAGCCAGCACCGCCATTCACTGTGATCATGGCTGATCATCCACAATCTTAAGGATAGCGGAGTCAGGGGGGTATGGGGAGAAGGCAGGAACGGGGTACTGATTGAGAATGATCAGCCATGATCACATTGAATGGCGGTGCTGGCTCTAAGGGCCGAATAGCCTCCTCCTGCACCTATTGTCTATTGTCTAATCAGTAACCCATGGAGATGAAAATCTCGGAGAAAACCCACGCCGGTTAATGTGCGGGGATCGCTGGTCGGTGGAGACTCGGTGGGCCGAAGGGCCTGTTACTGTGCTGTATCTCTAAACTATACTATCAAGTAGGCATAATTGGAAGGAGGCCCTAGCAGGGAAGACGGTAGAACAGCAATGGCAGGTATTCCTGGGAATAATGCAGAGGTTGCAGGATCAATTTATTCCAAAGAGGTGGAAAGACTCTAAGGGGAGTAAGAGACACCTGTGGCTGACGAGGGAAGTCAGGGACAGCATAAAAATTAAGGAGAGGAAGTATAACATAGCAAAGAAGAGTGGGAAGACAGAGGATTGGGACTCTTTTAAAGAGCAACAAAAGTTAACTAAAAAGGCAATACGGGGAGAAAAGATGAGGTACGAGGGTAAACTAGCCAATAATATAAAGGAGGATAGCAAAAGTTTTTTTAGGTACGTGAAGAGGAAAAAAATAGTCAAGGCAAATGTGGGTCCCTTGAAGACAGAAGCAGGGGAATTTATTATGGGGAACAAAGAAATGGCAGACGAGTTAAACCGTTACTTTGGATCTGTCTTCACTGAGGAAGATACACACAATCTCCCAAATGTTCTAGGGGCCGGAGAACCTAGGGTGATGGAGGAACTGAAGGAAATCCACATTAGGCAGGAAATGGTTTTGGGTAGACTGATGGGACTGAAGGCTGATAAATCCCCAGGGCCTGATGGTCTGCATCCCAGAGTACTTAAGGAGGTGGCTCTAGAAATAGTGGAAGCATTGGAGATCATTTTTCAATGTTCTATAGATTCAGGATCAGTTCCTGTGGATTGGAGGATAGCAAATGTTATCCCACTTTTTAAGAAAGGAGGGAGAGAGAAAACGGGTAATTATAGACCAGTTAGTCTGACATCAGTGGTGGGGAAAATGCTGGAGTCAATTATAAAAGACGAAATTGCTGAGCATTTGGATAGCAGTAACGGGATCATTCCGAGTCAGCATGGATTTACGAAGGGGAAATCATGCTTGACAAATCTACTGGAATTTTTTGAGGATGTAACTAGGAAAATTGACAAGGGAGAGTCAGTGGATGTGGTGTACCTCGACTTTCAGAAAGCCTTCGACAAGGTCCCACATAGGAGATTAGTGGGCAAAATTAGGGCACATGGTATTGGGGGTAGGGTACTGACATGGATAGAAAATTGGTTGACAGACAGAAAGCAAAGAGTGGGGATAAATGGGTCCCTTTCGGAATGGCAGGCAGTGACCAGTGGGGTACCGCAAGGTTCGGTGCTGGGACCCCAGCTATTTACGATATACATTAATGACTTAGACGAAGGGATTAAAAGTACCATTAGCAAATTTGCAGATGATACTAAGTTGGGGGGTAGTGTGAATTGTGAGGAAGATGCAATAAGGCTGCAGGGTGACTTGGACAGGTTGTGTGAGTGGGCGGATACATGGCAGATGCAGTTTAATGTAGGTAAGTGTGAGGTTATTCACTTTGGAAGTAAGAATAGAAAGGCAGATTATTATCTGAATGGTGTCAAGTTAGGAGGAGGGGGAGTTCAACGAGATCTGGGTGTCCTAGTGCATCAGTCAATGAAAGGAAGCATGCAGGTTCAGCAGGCAGTGAAGAAAGCCAATGGAATGTTGGCCTTCGTAACAAGAGGAGTTGAGTATAGGAGCAAAGAGGTCCTTCTACAGTTGTACCGGGCCCTGGTGAGACCGCACCTGGAGTACTGTGTGCAGTTTTGGTCTCCAAATTTGAGGAAGGATATTCTTGCTATGGAGGGCGTGCAGCGTAGGTTCACTAGGTTAATTCCCGGAATGGCGGGACTGTCGTATGTTGAAAGGCTGGAGCGATTGGGCTTGTATACACTGGAATTTAGAAGGATGAGGGGGGATCTTATTGAAACATATAAGATAATTAGGGGATTGGACACATTAGAGGCAGATAACATGTTCCCAATGTTGGGGGAGTCCAGAACAAGGGGCCACAGTTTGAGAATAAGGGGTAGGCCATTTAGAACGGAGATGAGGAAGAACTTTTTCAGTCAGAGGGTGGTGAAGGTGTGGAATTCTCTGCCTCAGAAGGCAGTGGAGGCCAGTTCGTTGGATGCTTTCAAGAGAGAGCTGGATAGAGCTCTTAAGGATAGCGGAGTGAGGGGGTATGGGGAGAAGGCAGGAACGGGGTACTGATTGAGAGTGATCAGCCATGATCGCATTGAATGGCGGTGCTGGCTCGAAGGGCTGAATGGCCTACTCCTGCACCTATTGTCTATTGTCTATTGTCTATAAAGAAATAAATGTCATGATCCTATTTTTCTCGCATAGAGGCCCCTCATCTATACCTGATCCAAACCCACGAAGGCAAAGTATTGAAAGCTCTGGTTACAAAGGAAACAAATGGGATAAGTATAGAAGGCAAAAATGTCGGTGTGGACATGATGGGCCGAAGGCTGTACAACTCTCTGAATCTACTAATTGTAAATGATCACAATCTTTATATGTCTCATAGGGTGGACAGCCAGCATAGGGTTGCCAACTTCCTTACTCACAAATACGGGACAAGGTGACGTCACCGCCCCGCGCTCCCACTCCACCAATGGCGGCCGCCCGGGCTGGGAGGCAGGTTGCTATGCAACCTCCGTCAGGTGGGCCTCCGGGCCTACACTGTCCGGGCCTAAACTGTCAGGGCCTGCACTGTCCGGGCCTACACTGTCCGGGCCTACACTGTCCGGGCCTACACTGTCCAGGACTGCTGCGGCCCCCGGGCTACAGTGTCCGGGCCTACAGTGTCCGGCTCTACAGTGTCCGGGCCTGCACTGTCCGGGCCTACACTGTCCGGGTCTACAGTGTCCGGGCCTACACTGTCCGGGCCTACACTGTCCGGGTCTACAGTGTCCGGGCCTACACTGTCCGGGCCTACACTGTCCGGGCCTACAGTGTCCGGGTCTACAGTGTCCGGGCCTACAATGTCCGGGCCTACAGTGTCCGGGCCTACACTGTCCGGGCCTACACTGTCCGGGTCTACAGTGTCCGGGCCTACAGTGTCCGGCTCTACAGTGTCCGGGCCTACACTGTCCGGGCCTACACTGTCCGGGCCTACAGTGTCCGGGTCTACAGTGTCCGGGCCTACAGTGTCCGGGTCTACAGCGCCATCTGGGCCTAATACGGGACAAGGGCGGTCTCGTACGGGACAAACCAATTTAGCCCAAAATACAGGATGTCCCGTCTAGCACGGGACAGTTGGCAACCCTAGTCAGCACCTTTTTCCAAAATAGAAATATTGAATACTCGAAAACATAACTTTAATGTGAGAGGGGAAAGATTTACAGGAGATGTGTGGGACAAGTTTATTTTCACACAGAGGGTGGTGGGTGCCTGGAACGCGCTGCCAGGGGTGGTGGTGGAGGCAGATAAAATAGGGGTGTTTAAGAGGCTTTAGGCACAGCAGGTGGATGTACAGGGAATGGATCACCTGCAGGCAGATAAGAGATGGTCTTGGCATCATGTTCGGCACAGAAATTGTGGGCCGAAGGGCCTGTTCTATGTTCTCTGTTCTATGTCATATGTTCTATACTCTTTAAACTGGGCAAGTTCAGAGATACAGCGCGGGAACAGGCCCTTTCGGCCCACCGGGTCCGCGCTGCCCAGCGATCCCCGCACACTAACACTATCCTACACACACTAGGGACAATTTTTACATTTACCCAGTCAATTAACCTACAAAGCTGTACGTCTTTGGAGTGTGGGAGGAAACCGAAGATCTCGGAGAAAAACCCAAGCAGGTCACGGGTAGAACGTACAAACTCCGTACAGACAGCGCCCGTATTCGGGATGGAACCCGGGTCTCCGGCACTGCGTTCACTGTAAGGCAGCAACTCTACCTTAGACTAGCTTAGATGGGGCATCTAGCCAGCATGGGCAAGTTGGTCGGAAGGGCCTGTTGCTGTGCTGTGTGACTCTGTGACTCTAGATTAAAGTATTTTGGGATGTTTGATTAATTACGGTCATTTATCGGATTCCAAGGAACTTGTGAGAAAATTGGGGGGGTTTTTGGAAAACATCTGAAAACTTATGTGCATGATTCTTTTTGAAGAAATGGACTCTTCCATAAGTAACAGTTCTGTATATTTTTTGAAGTCATTTATAGTAATTTAAGGTTGGATTAATCACTTTTGAGGACTGACTGATTATTTTTTGTGCTAAACACATTTCCATCAGCATTAATCAAATTGGAGTTGTGTTGTGCACTTTAACTAAACTCCCCCCTCGACTCCATCCAAGGACTTCGACAGTCTTTCCAGGTGAGGCAGAGGTTAACGTGCACCTAGGGGTGCCAACTATCTCACTCCAAATACGGGACAAGGTGACCTCACCCAGCCAGCTGAGTTACTCCAGCACTCTGTTAAACGTCACCTATCCATGTTCTCCACAGATGCTGCCTGACCCGCTGAGTTACTCCAACATCTTGTGTCCACCTTAAACTAACCCTGGTTGGGCGAGAACTTTACAATATTAAAATTAACCGGTGTACAAGGCTTCCGAGACACAGCGTGGAAACAGGCCCTTCGACCCATCGAGTCTGCGCCAACCACCAAGTGCACAGCACGGTGGTGCAGCGGTAGAGTTGCTGCCTCACAGCGCCGGAGACCCGGTTCGATCCCGACTACGGGTGCTGTCTGTACGTTCTCCCCGTGACCTGTGTGGGTTTTAAGGTCATAAGGTCATAAATGATAGGAGAAGAATTAGGCCATTCGGCCCATCAGGTCTACTCCGCCATTCAGTCATGGCTGATCTATCTCTCCCTCCTAACCCCATTCTCCTGCCTTCTCCCCATAATCCCCGACACGTTCAGTAATCAAGCATCTAAATCAAGAATCAGAACTAAAGGACGCTCTTTTAGGAAGGAGAAGAGGAGGAATTTCTTTAGTCAGAGGGTGGTGAATCTGTGGTATTCATTGCCACAAACGGCTGTGGAGGCCACAAGTCAGTGGATATTTTTAAGGCAGAGACAGACAAATTCTTGATTAGTGCGGGTGTCAGGGGTTACGGGGAGAAGGCAGGAGAATGGGGTTAGAAGGGAGAGATAGATCAGCCATGATTGAATGGCGGAGTGGACTCGATGGGCCAAATGGCCTAATTCTACCCCTATAACTTGTGTTAACTTGATTCCCCCATTGGCTGCTGCACCGGACTCTGTACTATCACCGCTGGGTCCTGCAGCCGCCTCCGAGGCACTGACCCAGGCCCCAGCCGCGGGCCCCACAGACCCAGGCCCCAGCCATGGTCCCCACAGACCCAGGCCCCAGCCATGGCCCCCACAGACCCAGGCCCCAGCCTTGGGCCCCACTCACACCCAGATCCCACAGACCCAGGCCCCAGCTGCAGGCCCGACTGACCCAGGCCCCAGCCACGGGTCTCACAGATCCAGGGGTCGATGGGTGTGGGCCCCACATTCCTCGGCCCCAGCCACGGGCCCCACAGACCCAGACCTCAGCTATGGTCCCCACAGACCCAGGCCCCAGCCATGGGCCCTACAGACCCAGGCCCCACAGATCCAGGCCCCAGCCATGGGCCCCACAGACCCAGGTCCCAGCCATGGGCTCCACAGACCCAGGTCCCACAGACCCAGGCCCCAGCTCTAGGCCCAAAGATCCAGGGGTCGATGGGTACGGGCCCCACAGATCCAGGCCCCAGCCATGGGCCCCACAGACCCAGGCCCCAGCCGCGGGCCCCACACACCCAGGCCCCAGCTGCAGGTCCCAAAGACCCAGGCCCCAGCCACAGGCCCCACAGACCCAGGCCCCAGCCGTGGTCCCCACAGACCCAGGCCCCAGCCTTGGGCCCCACTCACACCCAGGCCCCACAGACCCACAGACCCAGGGGCCGATGACCACAAGCCCCACAGACCCAGGCCCCAGCTGCAGGCCCACAGACCCAGGCCCCAGCCATGGGCCCCACAGACCCAGGCCCCAGCCATGGGCCCCACAGACCCAGGCCCCTGCCATGGGCCCCACAGAACTAGGCCCCAGCCGCGGGCCCCACAGACCCAGGCCCCAGCCACAGGCCCCACAGACCCAGGCCCCAGCCACAGGCCCCACAGACCCAGGCCCCAGCTGCAGGCCTCACAGACCCAGGCCCCAACCGCGGGCCTCACAGATCCAGGGTCCGATTGGTGCAGGCTCCACAGACCCAGGCCCCAGCCACAGGCCCCACAGACCCAGGCCCCGGCCACAGGCCCTACAGACCCAGGCCCCAGCCACAGGCCCCACAGACCCAGGCCCCACAGACCCAGGCCCCAGCTGCAGGCACTACAGACCCAGGCCCCAGCCGCGGGTCCCACAGACCCAGGCCCCCAGACCCAGGCCCCAGCCGCGGGCCTCACAGATCCAGGGGCCGATGGGTGCAGGCCCCACAGACCCAGGCCCCAGCCACAGGCCCCACAGACCCAGGCCCCACAGACCCAGGCCCCAGCTGCAGGCCCCACAGACCCAGGCCCCAGCCGCGGGCCCCATGGACCCAGGCCCCCAGACCCAGGCCCAAGCCACGGGCCTCACAGACTCAGGCCCCACCCATGGGCCCCACAGATCCAGGCCCCACCCATGGGCCCCACAGATCCAGGCCCCAGCCGTGGGCCCCACACACCCAGGCCCCAACCACAGGCCCCACAGACCCAGGGGCCGATGACCCACTCACACCCAGGCCCCACCCATGGGCCCCACAGACCCAGGCCACAACCACAGGCTCCACAGACCCAGGCCCCACCCATGGGCCCCACTCACACCCAGGCCCCAACCACAGGCCCCACAGACCCAGGCCCCACCGTGGGCCCCACAGACCCAGGCCCCAGCTGCAGGCCCAACAGTCCTAGGCCTCAGCCACAGGCCCCACAGACTCAGGCCCCTGCTCTGGGCCCCAAAGATCCAGGGGTCGATGGGTGCGGGCCCCACAGTCCCAGGCCCCAGCCACGACCCCCACAGACCCAAGCCCCAGCTGCAGGCCCCACAGACCCAGGCCCCAGCCGTGGGCCCCACAGACCATGGGGCCGATGACCACAGGCCCAGGGGCCAAAGACCACGGGCTCTCCAGAGAGAGGAGGGGTGGGGGGGACTCTAACAATTACGGACAGGTTTTTATGGAGCTTGGGCCGGTTGTTATGAAGGCATTAGGCTGGCAAGCCGGTAAGCGATGATTGAGATGGGTTGCCAAGACGCCTTTTGGAAAATAGTCGTGGTCCCTGAAACATAGTGGGATTTATTTTTAGGCTCCCACGTACGATTCTTCATTTTAATTTGACAGAACATCATCACGCCCGTCACTATGATGGAAACACAGCTTGTTTCTAGTGATTTATTTGCCCAGTGCCCAACAAAAGCTTTTCATATATAATGTGCAGAACATTATTATAAGGTTATTAAGTCCCATTTTTTAATAAACATGAAATGGAGAAAAGTAGCGTGCTTTATTGTATCGTGTGACTTGAGGTGATTTTTTTTTTCCCCACCGCCAATTTTCTCTCCGATTTTCACTTAACTCTTTCAGTCTCTCTAGAAAACACACCCTGAGATATGTTTACGCACTTGGTAAAACGGCACATAATACATTTTTGCAAAAAAAGTACTGGGTCGTGCAAAGACACCACAGCAATAAGATTCTTGAGCTCGTTGTACAGTGTAACACAAGAGGGGGATCTAAATAGGCAGCGGTAGATTTGCTGCCCCACAGCACCAGAGTCCCAGTTTCGATCCCAACCTCGGGCGCTGTCCGTACGGAGTTTGTACGCACGTTCTACCCGTGACCTGCGTGGGTTTTTCTCCGCAACCTCCAAAGACGTGCGGGTTTGTAGGTTAATTGGCTCGGTATAAATATAAAAATTGCCCCCTAGTGTGTGTGGGATGCGGGGATCGCTGGTCGGCGCGGACTCGGTGGGCCGAGGAGCCTGTTTCACCCAGAGAGTTGTGGAATTCTCTGCCACAGAGGGCAGTGGAGGCCGATTCACTGGATGAATTTAAAAGAGAGTTAGATAGAGCTCTAGGGGCTAGTGGAATCAAGGGATATGGGGAGAAGGCAGGCACGGATTACTGATTGTGGATGATCAGCCATGATTACAATGAATGGCAGTGCTGGCTCGAAGGGCCAAATGGCCTCCTCCTGCACCTATTTTCTATCTATGTTTCTATGTTTTCCGCGCTCTATTTTTGAACTAAACAAAATAATTATCAGAAATCTTTTGTGCAGTTTACTGAATACATTCCGTTTGATCTGGTTACCTGGTATTACTGATTATTAAATTATTATATTATTGATTATTATATTTCAATTGGTTCGTTTGGAATAATGGGCATCTTAAGCTGCAGCAAGTAAGAATTTAATTGTTCTGTCTCCTTTGCATTTGACAATTAAACACTCTTGAGCCTTAACTCTCGATAAAGTTTATTGAGGGATAATTAAAGGATATAATGGGTCGACTGGGCTTGTATACACTGGAATTTACAAGGATGAGAGGGGAGATTATTAAGGGGTTGAACACGCTATATTGGGGGAGTCCAGAACCAGGGGCCATAGTTTAAGAATAAGGGGTAGGCCATTTAGAACTGAGATGAGGAAAAACATTTTTCACTCAGAGAGTTGTGAATCTGTGGAATTCTCTGCCTCAGAAGGCAGTGGAGGCCAATTCTCTGGATGCTTTCGAGAGTTAGATAGAGCTCTTAAGGATAGCAGAGTCAGGGGGTATGGGGAGAAGGCAGGAACGGGGTACTGATTGTGGATGATCAGCCATGATCACATTGAATGGCAGTGCTGGCTCGAAGGGCCGAACGGCCTCCTCCTGCACCGATTGCCTATTGTCTAATCTTTTCTATGACACATGGAAACATGGATAGTTTTAAACAAACAGTGTTGACTGCTTTAGTCTACCTTCTTGGCTTATTGACACGTAGAAGGGATGCATTTTAATTTTCTTTTATATTGAGCTGCTGTCGGGCGGACCATGGGTCGTGCGCATCAACGCAAACAGTATTTAATATTTTAAAGATTTTATTCAATGCATGATGTTCTATTCAATATTTATTCCACCTTACTAAAACAGGTTATCTGATTATCAAACTGTTGTATCTACGAGACTTACAACTCAACAGTATGAACATTGAACACCTCTGTCTGAAGAATCATCACCCATTCCTTAGAAACGTAGAAACATAGAAAATAGGTGCAGGAGGACTACATGGCCTACCCCTTATTCTTAAACTGTGGCCCCTTGTTCTGGACTCCCCCAACATTGGGAACATGTTTCCTGCCTCTAACATGTCCAACCCCTTAATAATCTTATATGTTTCGATAAGATCCCCTCTCATCCTTCTAAATTCCAGTGTATACAAGCCTAGTCGCTCCAGTCTTTCAACATACGACAGTCCCGCCATTCCGGGAATTAACCTAGTAAACCTACGCTGCACGCCCTCTCTCACCATCCTCCTTCTCTCCACAGATGCTGCCTGACCCGCTGAGTTACTCCAGCATTTTGTGTCTATCATCGGTTTAAACCAGCATCTGCAGTTCCTTCCTACCCAATGAACACCTTTGCTAAGCCAAGGCCTAGACCTATGTCTACCTAGGCCAATGTGATCTCCCGGTTGCCAAACATTAACTCCCCTGCCCATTAAACACTGACCTTTCTGTCCTGGGCCTCCTCCACTGTCAGAGTGAGGCCCAGCGCAAATGGGAGGAACAGCACCTCATTTTGTCAGTTTAGTTTAGAGATACAGCACGGAAACAGGCCCTTCGGCCCACCGGGTCGGCGCCGACCAGCGATCCCCGCACACTAACACTATCCTACACACACTAGGGACAATTTACATTTACACCAAGCCAATTAACCTACAAACCAGAAGGGTCTCGACCTGAAACGTCACCCATTCCTTCTCTCCAGAGATGCTTCCTGTCCCGCTGAGTTACTCCAGCATTTTGGGTCTACCTTCAACCTACAAACCTGCACGCCTTTGGAGTGTGGGAGGAAACCGAAGATCTCGGAGAAAACCCACGCAGGTCACGGGGAGAACGTACAAACTCCATACAGACAGCGCCCGTAGTCGGGATGGAACCCGGGTCTCCGGCGCTGTGAGGCAGCAACACTGCCGCTGCGCCACCCAGGCCCAGGTATCGGGGAGATATCACCAGGGACAGTCCCGTGATGAAAAGGCAATTTTATAGGCAGCAGACCACAGCCAGCGACAAATGGATGATTTATGGAGGTAATTATGCAGCCAAGCTGGCCTCTCTAATGTGTGGAGCAGTCAACTGTCTCACACACTGTCACTACCTGACCGACTTTCTGCTGCTCACCTGCACACAATGCATTGGACAACGACTCTGTCACCGAGTTTAACCATCACCTGACTTCACCGCAACTCCACAGAGAGAAGGGGAGCAAAATTATTTCATTTAACATAGAAACATAGAAAACAGGTGCAGGAGGAGGCCTTTCGGCCCTTCGAGCCAGCACCGCCGTTCAATGTGATCATGGCTGATCATCCAAAATCAGTACCCCGATCCTGCCCCCTCCCCAGATCATCCTGCGTGGGTTTCCTCCGAGATCTTTGGTTTCCTCCCACATTCCGAAGACGTACAGGTTTGTGGGTTAATTGGTTTCCGTAAATTGTCCCTAGAGTGTTGGATAGAACTATGGTACGGGCGATCATAGAAGCAGAAACATAGAAAATAGGTGCAAGAGGAGGCCATTCGGCCTTTCAAGCCAGCACCGCCATTCAATGTGATCATGGCTGATCATCTGAAATCAGTACCCCGTTCCTGCTTTCTCCCCAGATCCCTTGATTCCGTTAGCCCTAAGAGCTAAATCTAACTCTCTCTTGATAACATCCAGTGAATCGGCCTCCACTGCCTTCTGTGGCAGAGAATTCCACAGATTCACAACTCCCTGGGTGAAAAAGTTTTTCCTCATCTCAGTCCTAAATGGCCGACCCCTTATTCTTAAACTGTGTGGCCCCTGGTTCTGGACTCCCCCAACATCGGGAACAATTTTGCTGCATCCAGCCTGTCCAATCCCTTAAGAATGTTTCTATAAGATCCCCTCTCATCCTTCCAAATTCCAGTGAATACAAGCCCAGTCGACCCATTCTTTCATCATGTGACAGTCCCGCCAGAGATTAGGGCATGCAAACAGGCCCTTCGACCCACCGAGTCCACGCCGACCGGCGTTCACCCATTCACACATAGTTACATAGATACATAGACAATAGGTGCAGATGTAGGCCAATTGGGCCCTTCAAGCCAGCACCGCCATTCAATATGATCATGGGTGATAATGCACAATTATCCCTTTCCCTTTCCTGCCTTCTCCCCATACCCCCTGATTCCGCTACTCTTAAGAGCTCTATCTAACTCTCTTTTGAAAGCATCCAGTGAATCGGCCTCCACTGCCTTCTGAGGCAGAGAATTCCACAAATTCACAAATCTTTTTATGTGAAAAAGTTTTTCCTCATCTCATTTCTAAATGGCCTACCCTTTATTCTTAAACTGTGGCCCCTGGTTCTGGACTCCCCCAACATTGGGAACATGTTTCCTGCCTCTAGCATGGCCAATCCCTTAATAGTTTTATATGTTTCCCTCTCATCCTTCTAAATTCCAGTGTATACAAGACCAGTTGACCCATTCTTTCATCATATGTCAGTCCCGCCTTCCCGAGGATTAACCTGGTGAACCTATGCTGCACTACCTCAATAGCAAGAATGTGCTTCCTCAAATTAGGAGACCAAAACTGCACACAATACTCCAGGTGCGGTCTCACCAGGGCCCTGTACAACTGCAGAAGGACCTCTTTGCTCCTAAACTCAACTCCACTCGTTATGAAGGCCAACATGCCATTAGCTTTCACAAAATGCCGGAGTAACTCAGCAGGTCAGGCAGCATCTAGGAGAGAGGGAATGGGTGATGTTTTGGGTCGAGACCCTTCTTCATACTGCCATTGGCTTTCTTCACTGCCTGCTGTACCTGCATGCTTACTGCCTGCATGCAAAGACACCCAGGTCTCGCTGCACTTCCCCTTTTCTTAACTTGACACCATTCAGATAATAATCTGCTTTCCCGTTCCCACTGTCTCATCCACTCCCCACACACCAGGGGGCAATTTACTGAGGGCCGGTCGACCCACATACCCGCACGTCTTTGGGGTGGGTGGAGGTGATTGGCAAATGGTTGGACAAAGTCCACAGGTTCAGGGCAGTCATGGTGGCGCAGCGGTAGAGTTGCCGCCTTACAGCTCTTGCAGCGCCGGAGACCCAGGTTCGATCCTGACTACGGGCGCTGTCTGTACAGAGTTTGTACGTTCTCCCCGTGACCTGCGTGGGTTTTCTCCGAGATCTTTGGTTTCCTCCGACACTCCAAAGACATGCAGGTTTGTAGGTTAATTGGCTTGGGTTTGTATACTTGGTACGAGTGTAAATTGTCCCTCTTGTTTGCAGGCACATAGTGTTAGTGCGGGGATCGTTGGTCGGAGCGGACTCGGTGGGCCGAAGGGCCTGTTTCCGCGCTGTATCACTAACCTAAATTAAAAGTACCATTCGCAAATTTGCAGATGATACAAAGCTGGGTGGCAGTGTGAACTGTGAGGAAGATGCTATGAGGTTGCAGGGTGACTTGGACAGGTTGTGTGAGTGGGCGGATGCATGGCAGATGCAGTTTAATGTGGATAAGTGTGAGGTTATCCACTTTGGTGGTAAGAACAGGAAGGCAGATTATTATCTGAATGGTGTCAAGTTAGGAAAAGGGGACGTACAACAAGATCTGGGTGTCTTAGTGCATCAGTCACTGAAAGGAAGCATGCAGGTACAGCAGGCAGTGAAGAAAGCCAATGGAATGTTGGCCTTCATAACAAGAGGAGTTGAGTATAGGAGCAAAGAGGTCCTTCTGCAGTTGTACAGGGCCCTAGTGAGACCGCACCTGGAGTACTGTGTGCAGTTTTGGTCTCCTACTTTGAGAAAGGACATTCTTGCTATTGAGGGCGTGCAGCATAGGTTCACTAGGTTAATTCCCGGAATGGCGGGACTGTCATACGTTGAAAGACTGGAGCGACTAGGCTTGTATACACTGGAATTTAGAAGGATGAGAGGGGATCTTATTGAAACGTATAAGATTATTAAGGGGTTGGACACGTTAGAGGCAGGAAACATGTTCCCAATGTTGGGGGAGTCCAGAACCAGGGGCCACAGTTTAAGAATAAGGGGTAGGCCATTTAGAACGGAGATGAGGAAAACCTTTTTCAGTCAGAGAGTTGTGAATCTGTGGAATTCTCTGCCTCAGAGGGCAGTGGAGGCCAATTCTCTGAATGCATTCAAGAGAGAGTTAGATAGAGCTCTTAAGGATAGCGGAGTCAGGGGGTATGGGGAGAAGGCAGGAACGGGGTACTGATTGTGGATGATCAGCCATGATCACATTGAATGGTGGTGCTGGCTCGAAGGGCCGAATGGCCTCCTCCTATTGTCTATTGTAAACTAAGAAAAGATAGCAAGTGAGTAAGTTGTTAGTGCGGGTATCGGGGGTTATGGGGAGAAGGCAGGAAGGAGAATGGGGTTAGGAGGGAGAGATAGATCAGCCGTGATTGAATGACGGAGTCGACCTGATGGGCCGAGTGGCCTAATTCTTCTCCTCTCCTAGACAATAGGTGCAGGAGGAGGCCATTCGGCCCTTCGAGCCAGCATCTAGCCTGTCCAATCCTTTAAGAATGTTACATGTTTCAATAAGATCCCCTCTCATCCTTCTGAATTCCAGTGAACACAAACCCAGTCGACCCATTCTTTCATCATATCACCCCTCAACCTCCTGCGCTCCAAGGAATAGATTGCCAGGGCGGCATGGTGGCGCAGCAGTAGAGTTGCCGCCTTACAGCGAATGCAGCGCCGGAGACTCAGGTTCCATCCCGACTACGGGTGCTGTCTGTACGGAGTTTGTACGTTCTCCCCGTGACCTGCGTGGGTTTTCTCCGAGATCTTCGGTTTCCTCCCACACTCCAAAGACGTGCAGGTTTGTAGGTTAATTGGCTCGGTGTAAATGTACACTATTGTGTGTAGGATAGTGTTAGTGTGCGGGGATCGCTGGTCGGCGCGGACCCGGTGGGCCGAAGGGCCTGTTTCCGCGCTGTATCTCTAAAACTAAAAACTAAAACTAAATCGCCCCTCAGCCTCCTGCGCTCCAAGGAATAGATTTCTTCAGGGGCATCAGCGACAGACAGGGAAATGTCAGAGAGAGAGAGAGAGAGAGAGAGAGAGGGAGAGAGAGAGAGGAGAGAGAGGGAGAGAGAGAGGGAGAGGGAGGGGGAGAGGGAGAGAGAGAGAGAGAGAGAGAGAGAGAGAGAGAGAGAGAGAGAGAGAGAGAGGGGGGAGGGGGAGAGGGAGAGAGAGAGAGAGAGAGATGGAGGGAGGGAGGGAGAGAGAGAGAGAGAGAGAGAGAGAGAGAGAGAGAGAGAGAGAGAGAGAGAGAGAGAGAGAGAGAGAGAGAGAGAGAGAGAGAGAGAGAGAGAGAGAGAGAGAGAGAGAGAGAGAGAGAGAGAGAGAGAGAGAGAGAGAGAGAGAGAGAGAGAGAGAGAGAGAGAGAGAGAGAGAGAGAGAGAGAGAGAGAGAGAGAGAGAGAGAGAGAGAGAGAAGCAAGGCATGATAGCAAAGAGTGACCTGTGATGGACGTTCTCCTGTGTGTTTGTGCAAGGGGACTGCGCTGGCTATTTGCTGTAAATTGATCAATGGTGACACAATGTTGGTTGGCCTGACATGACTAACGCCCGACTGTTTACAAGCTTGGTCTTCCCAAGGCCCCTGCCAATGACACCAGGGTTATTTACAAGGAAGAGCATGTATCAGTTACAAGGGCATGGAATTGCCAGTGTCAGATAACAAAGGGGATACTTGATTCTAAAGAGGCTGTGTGCAATGGGGCATGTTGGCCGAGTGCCTTCGAACTGCTGCTACAGTGCCTTTGCCCCACTGATTAGATTAGGAATTATTAATGGGACATATAGAGTGCAGCAAGGGTCATTTAGAGTTTAATGCAGCTTCTCATATAACTTAATTTCAGCTGATGTGATTGTTTCTTCTTGTGCCTGGTGTATTTTAAAGAGACCCGTGCCTCGTTGTTTGAGATGTAGTCATAACATTCTTAGTGAGAGAGTCAGTGTCTTGGTTTAATGATCGTTCAGGGTCACGGCCATCAGAAGGTCTTGGTTTGTGTCAGGGCAGAGGACGAGAGACACGCCTCGGTTGTTTCCTGGCCAGCGTTTGTCGGCACTGGGCCTGAACTCGCTGGAGTTTAGAAGGATGAGGGGGGTGGGCGGAGAACCTGATTGTCACTTATTGAATACAGAGAGGCTTGGACCGAGTGGATGTGGAGAGGATGTTTCCACTAGTGGGAGAGTCTAGGACCAGAGGGCACAGCCTCAGAATTAAAGGACGTTCCTCTAGAAACTTTTTCACCCAGAGAGTTGTGAATTTGTGGAATTCTCTGCCACAGAGGGCAGTGGAGGCCAAATCACTGGATGGATTTAAGAGAGAGTTAGATAAAGCTCTAGGGGCTAGTGAAATCAAGGGATATGGGGAGAAGGCAGGCACGGGTTACTGATTGTGGATGATCAGCCATGATCACAATGAATGGCGGTGCTGGCTCGAAGGGCCAAATGGCCTCCTCCTGCACCTATTTTCTATGTTTCTATGTTTACAATCAAACCATTCACTGTGCAAAGATAAAGGATAAAAGGTATGTTGTTGTTGTTCGTCCTTCGGGTTCGAAGATGACCATGACTTCACTTTCAGTTTCTATGTTTCTATGAAGGAGATGAGGAATTTCTTTAGTCAGAGGGTGGTGAATCTGTGGAATTCATTGCCACTGACGGCTGTCAACAGATATTTTTAAGGCAGAGATAGAGAGATTCTTGATTAATGCGGGTGTCAGGTGTTATGGGGAGAAGGCCGGAGAACGGGGTTAGGCGGGAGAGACAGATCGGCCATATGTGTGAAGGAACTGCAGATGCCGGTTTAAACCAAAGAGAGACACAAAACGCTGGAGTAACTCAGCGGGTCAGGCAGCATCGCTGGAGAGAAGGAATGGGGGACGTTTCGGGTCAAGACCCTTCTTCACACTGATGTCAGGGGAGAGGGAGATACATAGATAAGGAAGTCTAAGGTGTGCAACAGGGCAAAAGGGGTTGGAGATCAAGGAAAATGTAGAATAGGTCATTGTTAGCTGGGAGAAGGTGACAACAACGCAAACAGAGATAAAACGTAGTCGGAGACAGTCAGACTGGTGGGGGAACTGGGAAGGGGGAGGGGATGGAGAGAGAGAGAGGGAAACCAAGGGTTACTTGAAGTTAGAGAAGTCAGTGTTCATACCGCTGGGGTGTAAGCTGCCCAAGTGAAATATGAGGTGCTGTTCCTCCAATTTGCGCTGGGCCTCACTCTGACAATGGAGGAGGCCCAGGACAGAAAGGTCAGTGTGGGAATGGGGGTTGAAGTGTTGAGCATCCGGGAGATAGATCAGCCATGATTGAATGGCGGTGTAGACTTGATGGACTGAATGATGGGGCAAATGGCCAAATTCTGCTCCAATTACTTATGACCTTCTGAGCTATGAACTCAAGACATGTGGTAGGCCGAGCCTGGCTCCTTCGTGGTGAGACTGATGGGCCTTGCCACTGGGCCATTGGTGGAGCTCTTGCACTAGATTACCGTTGGAGTGTGGTAGGTTCACGTGCTCACACCCTGACACACCCATGGGCCAAACGCGGGCGGGTTGTAAAGTGACTAGGCTTGTATACACTGGAATTTAGAAGGATGAGAGGAGAGAAGATTATTAAGGGGTTGGACACGTTAGAGGCAGGAAACATGTTCCCAATGTTGGGGGAGTCCAGAACAAGGGGCCACAGTTTAAGAATAAGGGGTAGGCCATTTAGAACTGAGATGAGGAAAAACTTTTTCAGTCAGAGAGTTGTGAATCTGTGGAATTCTCTGCCTCAGAAGGCAGTGGAGGCCAATTCTCTGAATGCATTCAAGAGAGAGCTGGATAGAGCTCTTAAGGACAGCGGAGTCAGGGGGTATGGGGAGAAGGCAGGAACGGGGTACTGATTGAGAATGATCAGCCATGATCACACTGAATGGTGGCCATTCGGGCCCAATCCTGCACTTATTTTTCTAAGTTTTGATGTTTTTATGATCTTCTCCCCATATCCCTTGATTCCACTAGCCCCTAGAGCTCTATCTAACTCTCTCTCTTGAAAGCTGAAATTAAGGTAAGATTTAATAGGATCCAGTGGGGCAACTTTTTTACATAAAGGGTGGTGGGTGTTTGGAATGAGCTGCCAGAGGAGGTAGTCGAGGCAGGGACTACCCCAGCGTTTACAAAGCATTGGACAGTTACATGGATAGGATAGATTTAGAGGGATATATGGGCCAAACGCAGGCAGGTGGGAGTACACTCTAAACACGTACAGGTTAATTGGCTACGGTAAAATTGTAAATTGCCCCTGGTGTGTGTAGTGATCGTGCTAGTTAGTGTGTGGGGATCGCTGGTCGGTGCGAACGCAGTGGGCCGAAGGGCCTGCTTCCGTGATGTATCACTAAACTATCACTGAACCCTGTGTGAGATCATGGTTGATCTGTCACCTAATTCTCTATAACATATAACATATATATAACATATAACATATAACAACTACAGCATGGAAACAGGCCTGTCCGGCCCTACCAGTCCACGCCGACCATTCTCCCTGACCTAGTCTCATCTACCTGCACTCAGACCATAACCCTCCAATCCCCTCCTATCCATATACCTATCCAATTTACTCTTAAATAATAAAATCGAGCCAGCCTCCACCACTTCCACCGGAAGCCCATTCCATACAGCCACAACCCTCTGAGTAAAGAAGTTCCCCCTCATGTTACCCCTAAACCTTTGTCCCTCAATTCTGAAGCTATGTCCCCTTGTTGGAATCTTCCCCACTCTCAAAGGGAAAAGCCTACCCACGTCAACTCTGTCCGTCCCTCTCAAAATTTTAAAAACCTCTATCAAGTCCCCCCTCAACCTTCTACGCTCCAAAGAATAAAGACCCAACCTATTCAACCTCTCTCTGTAGCCTAAGTGCTGAAACCCAGGCAACATTCTAGTAAATCTCCTCTGTACCCTCTCCATTTTGTCGACATCCTTCCTATAATTTGGCGACCAGAACTGCACACCATACTCCAGATTCGGCCTCACCAATGCCCTGTACAATTTCAACATTACATCCCAACTTCTATACTCGATGCTCTGATTTATAAAGGCAAGCATACCAAACGCCTTCTTCACCACCCTATCCACATGAGATTCCACCTTCAGGGAACAATGCACAGTTATTCCCAGATCCCTCTGTTCCACTGCATTCCTCAATTCCCTACCATTTACCCTGTACGTCCTATTTTGATTTGTCCTACCAAAATGCAGCACCTCACACTTATCAGCATTAAACTCCATCTGCCATCTTTCAGCCCACCCTTCCAAAAGGCCCAAGTCTCTCTGTAGACTTTGAAAATCTACCTCACTATCAACTACTCCACCTATCTTAGTATCATCTGCATATTTACTAATCCAATTTGCCACACCATCATCCAGATCATTAATGTAAATGACAAACAACAGTGGACCCAACACAGATCCTTGGGGCACTCCACTAGACACTGGCCTCCAACCTGACATACAATTGTCAACCATAGTCTGTCATTACTGCAGAACTCTGAACAGCTTAGATGAACAAATATCACTCATGCTCCGATTTCTATAACCAAGAGACACAAGAGTATTTAATTGCCATTTTGTGTCAACAATGAACAACACAATTCTTACTTGCCACAGCTTCAAGGACACTGTGGCCCCTGGTTCTGGACTCCCCCAACATTGGGAACATGTTTCCTGCCTCTAACGTGTCCAACCCCTTAATAATCTTATATGTTTCGATAAGATCCCCTCTCATGCTTCTAAATTCCAATGTATACAAGCCTAGTCGCTCCAGTCTTTCAACATACGACAGTCCCGCCATTCCGGGAATTAACCTAGTAAACCTACGCTGCACGCCTTCAATAGCAAGAACATCCTTCCTCAAATTTTGTGATCAAAACTGCACACAGTACTCCAGGTGAGGTCTCACTAGGGCCCTGTACAACTGCAGAAGGACCTCTTTGCTCCTATACTCAACTCCTCTTGTTATGAAGGCCAACATTCCATTGGCTTTCTTCACTGCCTGCTGTACCTGCATGCTTCCTTTCAGTGACTGATGCACTAGGACACCCAGATCTCATTGTACGTCCCCTTTTCCTAACTTGACACCATTCAGATAATAATCTGCCTTCTTATTCTTACCACCAAAGTGGATAACCTCACACTTATCCACATTAAACTGCATCTGCCATGCATCCGCCCAGTCACACAACCTGTCCAAGTCACCCTGCAACCTCATAGCATCTTCCTCGCATTTCACACTACCACCCAGCTTTGTATCATCTGCAAATTTGCTAATGGTACTTTTAATCCCTTCATCCAAGTCATTAATCTATATATTGTAAATAGCTGCGGTCCCAGCACCGAGCCTTGCGGTACCCCACTGGTCACTGCCTGCCATTCTGAAAGGGACCCATTTATCCCCACTCTTTGCTTTCTGTCTGTCGACCAATTTTCCATCCATGTTTCTTTACTTTACCGTTAAAAAACGCGGCTCGCTTTTTTTTGTCTTTGCCTCCTAAGTTTAGTTCAGGTCAGTTTATCATTGTCACGTGTTACTGATTGTGGATGATCAGCCATGATCACAATGAATGGCGGTGCTGACTCGAAGGGCCGAATGGCCTCCTCCTGCACCTATTGTCTATGTTTCTATGATTACATTCAAACCATTCACTGTGCAAAGATAAAGGATAAAAGGTATAACGTTTAGTGCGAGGTGAAGCCGGCAAAGTCCGATCAAGGATAGTCTGAGGGTCACCAATGAGGTAGATAGTAGTTCAGCTCTGCTCTCTGGTTGTGGTGGGATGGTTCAGTTGCCTGATAACAGCCGGGAAGAAACTGTCCCTGAATCTGGAGGTGTGCGTTTTCACACTTCTGCACCTCTTGCCCGATGGGAGAGGGGAGAAGAGGGAGTGGCCGGGGTGAGACTGGTCCTTGATTATGCTGCTGGCCTTGCCGAGGCAGCGTGAGGTGTAGATAATAATAATAATAATAATAATATATTTATTTTATATAGCGCCTTATCACATGCTCAAAGCGCTTTACAAATACAATTAACATAGAAACAAACAGACAAACTATCCTGACGGAAAAGCGGCGAATACTCAACGCCAGCGTCCTCTCACGTCAGGGTCCGGCAGCAGCAGACATCAAAAAGCACAAGACACACAGATACAATTTTTTACACAAAACAGCCATCACAGTGATTGCTCTAGGCATACCCTCACTGTGATGGAAGGCAACGTCTTATCTCCTCCTCATTCTTCTCCCGTGGCGCCACGGGGCGATCGAGGCTCCCAACCCCTTGAAGCCCCCACCGGGCGATGGAAAGTCCCAGGGCCGAGCCGAGCAGGCCGATGAAAGTCCTGAGCCCCCACCGGGCGATGGAAAGTGCTGCGGCCGAGCCACGCAGGGCGATGAGAGTCCTGAGCCCCCACCGGGCGATGTAAAGTGCTGCGGCCGGGCCACTCAGGGTGATGAAGGGCCTGCGGGCGGGTCGATCGTACCTCGCGCTTCGGGGCGGTCGAAGCTGCTACGGCTGGAGCTCCCAAAAGCCGGTCGCCAGCCAGGGACCTGCGAGCTCCCGATGTTGCGGTCTGCAGGGCCCAACGGCCGAAGCCTCCGAGATGGTAAGTCCAGGCCCTGCGACCGGAGTCTTCGAGGTCGATCCCAGCTGGAGGCCGCCGACTCCACGATGTTAGGCCGTAGCGCGAACGGAGATACGACACGGTAAAGGTCGCATCTCCGTTGAGGAGGAGATTTAAAAAAAGGTTTCCCCCAACCCCCCCACCACCCCCCTACATACACAGAATTAAAAATAAAACAAAACGTACATTTAACATCGACAATGACAAAAAAAAACACAAAAAAAACCGGAGAGACTGCCGGTGAGCCACAGCTGCAGAACACAGCCACGCCCCTGATGGAGTCAATGGAAGGGAGGTTGGTTTGTGTGTGTGATGGTCTGGGCTGCTGGCCTTGCCGAGGCAGCGTGAGGTGTAGATGGAGTCGGTGGAAGGGAGGTTGGTTTACAGTTGTTGCAGGCTTAAATAATAGAAAGCTCATGGAAAGATCTAAAGAAGATCTTTTTATTTACCCTATGTCATATTTAATAATTCAGTGATTTGCAGACTTTGTGGGATATGATTGAATAACAGCAGGATAGGTTCTCTAATGAATATGAAGATGAGGTCAAAGGGAATACAGGAGATATTGCAAAAGACTCTCGGAAGAATGGGAACAGAAGTTCTAGAGGGGAAAAGAAATTAAGGGCAGGGCCAATTGTGAACGATGTGAGAGGGGAGGTAAATACAGAAGTTAAAGTGTTGTACTTAAATGCGCGTAGTATAAAAAATAAAGTGGATGAGCTTGAGGCTCAGTTAGTCATGGGCAAGTATGATGTTGTAGGGATCACTGAGACATGGCTACAAGAGGACCAGGGCTGGGAACTGAATATTCAGGGGTACACAACGTATAGAAAAGACAGACAGGTGGGCAGAGGGGGTGGGGTTGCTCTGATTGTTAAGGAATGATATTCATTCCCTTGCAAGGGGTGACATAGAATCAGGAGATGTTGAATCAGTATGGATAGAAATGAGAAATTGTAAGGGTAAAAAGACCCTAATGGGAGTTATCTATAGGCCCCCAAACAGTAGCCTCGACATAGGGTGCAAGTTGAATCAGGAGATAAAATTGGCGTGTCAAAAATGTAATGCTACGGTGGTTATGGGAGATTTCAACATGCAGGTAGACTGTGAAAATCAGGTTGGAAATGGACCCCAGGAAAGAGAGTTTGTAGAGTGCCTTCGAGATGGATTCTTAGAACAGCTTGTACTGGAGCCTACCAGGGAGAAGGCAATTCTGGATTTAGTGTTGTGTAATGATCCTGATCTGATAAGGGGACTAGAGGTAAAAGAGCCATTAGGAGGCAGTGATCACAACATGATAAGTTTTATTCTGCAAATGGAAAGGCAGAAGGGAAAATCGGAAGTGTCGGTATTACAGTATAGCAAAGGGGATTACAGAGGCATGAGGCAGGAGCTGGCCAAAATTGATTGGAATGAGGCCCTAGCAGGGAAGACGGTAGAACAGCAATGGCAGGTATTCCTGGGAATAATGCAGAGGTTGCAGGATCAATTTATTCCAAAGAGGTGGAAAGACTCTAAGGGGAGTAAGAGACACCTGTGGCTGACGAGGGAAGTCAGGGACAGCATAAAAATTAAGGAGAGGAAGTATAACATAGCAAAGAAGAGTGGGAAGACAGAGGATTGGGACTCTTTTAAAGAGCAACAAAAGTTAACTAAAAAGGCAATACGGGGAGAAAAGATGAGGTACGAGGGTAAACTAGCCAATAATATAAAGGAGGATAGCAAAAGTTTTTTTAGGTACGTGAAGAGGAAAAAAATAGTCAAGGCAAATGTGGGTCCCTTGAAGACAGAAGCAGGGGAATTTATTATGGGGAACAAAGAAATGGCAGACGAGTTAAACCGTTACTTTGGATCTGTCTTCACTGAGGAAGATACACACAATCTCCCAAATGTTCTAGGGGCCGGAGAACCTAGGGTGATGGAGGAACTGAAGGAAATCCACATTAGGCAGGAAATGGTTTTGGGTAGACTGATGGGACTGAAGGCTGATAAATCCCCAGGGCCTGATGGTCTGCATCCCAGAGTACTTAAGGAGGTGGCTCTAGAAATAGTGGAAGCATTGGAGATCATTTTTCAATGTTCTATAGATTCAGGATCAGTTCCTGTGGATTGGAGAATAGCAAATGTTATCCCACTTTTTAAGAAAGGAGGGAGAGAGAAAACGGGTAATTATAGACCAGTTAGTCTGACATCAGATGCTGGAGTCAATTATAAAAGACGAAATTGCTGAGCATTTGGATAGCAGTAACGGGATCATTCCGAGTCAGCATGGATTTACGAAGGGGAAATCATGCTTGACAAATCTACTGGAATTTTTTGAGGATGTAACTAGGAAAATTGACAAGGGAGAGTCAGTGGATGTGGTGTACCTCGACTTTCAGAAAGCCTTCGACAAGGTCCCACATAGGAGATTAGTGGGCAAAATTAGGGCACATGGTATTGGGGGTAGGGTACTGACATGGATAGAAAATTGGTTGACAGACAGAAAGCAAAGAGTGGGGATAAATGGGTCCCTTTCGGAATGGCAGGCAGTGACCAGTGGGGTACCGCAAGGTTCGGTGCTGGGACCCCAGCTATTTACGATATACATTAATGACTTAGACGAAGGGATTAAAAGTACCATTAGCAAATTTGCAGATGATACTAAGTTGGGGGGTAATGCGAATTGTGAGGAAGATGCAATAAGGCTGCAGGGTGACTTGGACAGGTTGTGTGAGTGGGCGGATACATGGCAGATGCAGTTTAATGTAGATAAGTGTGAGGTTATTCACTTTGGAAGCAAGAATAGAAAGGCAGATTATTATCTGAATGGTGTCAAGTTAGGAGGAGGGGGAGTTCAACGAGATTTGGGTGTCCTAGTGCATCAGTCAATGAAAGGAAGCATGCAGGTACAGCAGGCAGTGAAGAAAGCCAATGGAATGTTGGCCTTCGTAACAAGAGGAGTTGAGTATAGGAGCAAAGAGGTCCTTCTACAGTTGTACCGGGCCCTGGTGAGACCGCACCTGGAGTACTGTGTGCAGTTTTGGTCTCCAAATTTGAGGAAGGATATTCTTGCTATGGAGGGCGTGCAGCGTAGGTTCACTAGGTTAATTCCCGGAATGGCGGGACTGTCGTATGTTGAAAGGCTGGAGCGATTGGGCTTGTATACACTGGAATTTAGAAGGATGAGGGGGGATCTTATTGAAACATATAAGATAATTAGGGGATTGGACACATTAGAGGCAGATAACATGTTCCCAATGTTGGGGGAGTCCAGAACAAGGGGCCACAGTTTAAGAATAAGGGGTAGGCCATTTAGAACGGAGATGAGGAAGAACTTTTTCAGTCAGAGGGTGGTGAAGGTGTGGAATTCTCTGCCTCAGAAGGCAGTGGAGGCCAGTTCGTTGGATGCTTTCAAGAGAGAGCTGGATAGAGCTCTTAAGGATAGCGGAGTTAGGGGGTATGGGGAGAAGGCAGGAACGGGGTACTGATTGAGAGTGATCAGCCATGATCGCATTGAATGGCGGTGCTGGCTCGAAGGGCTGAATGGCCTACTCCTGCACCTATTGTCTATTGTCTATTGTCTATTGTCTATTGAAAGACTTTATAATTAAAAACGAGCAGATACATGTGCAGCCGAACAATGCATGACTGTTTGCATATCTTTCATTCATTTGGTCTATATCTCTCCATACCACACTCTATATCTTTCATGTCCCTCTCCCCTGACTCTCAGTCTGAAGAAGGGTCTCGACCCGAGACGTCACCCATTCCTTCTCTCCACAGATGCTGCCTGACCCGCTGAGTTACTCCAGCACTTGGTGTCTATCTTCAGTTTTAAACTAGCTTCTGCAGTTCCTTCCTACACAATACTTCGCTCTGATCTCACAACCTGCCCTGACAGTGTAGGTCCGGACGGTGTAGGCCTGGACAGTGTAGGCCCGGACAGTGTAGGTCCGGACAGTGTAGGTCCGGACAATGTAGGTCCGGACAGTGTAGGCCCGGTCAGTGTAGGTCCGGAGGCCCGGGCGCCACCTAACGGAGGTTGCATAGCAACCCGCCTCCCGCCCGGGCGGCTGCCATTGTTGGAGCGGGAGCACGTGGCCGCTGGCTGGGTGAGGTCACGTGGGGCGCGGGGCAGTGACGTCACCTTTTGTCATTTATTTGCGAGTGAGGAAGTTGGCAACCCTAGTCGCCACAGATAAAGACCTGGAGGTGAAGGCGACGGAAGAATAGCTCTACGTCATGGTGGGCTTGTAATGTGTGTCATTATCCATCTGATGAACTAATAAGCTCATCAGTGATAGGAGCAGACAGGAGCCATTCGACCCATCAAGTCTACTCCGCCATTCAATCGTGGCTGATCTATCTCTCCCTCCCAACCCCATTCTCCTGCCTTCTCCCCGTAACCCCTGACACCCCATTCTAATCAAGAATCTATCCATCTCTGCCTTAGAAATATCCACTGACTTGGCCTCCACAGCCTTCTGTGGCGAAGAATCCCACAGATTCATCACCCTCTTGGCCCTGAGAACTTGCTCAGTGTTTGGCAATGTGAGCGCACCAGTGCCTTGCATTAATCAAACATTTCGTTTAGTTTGGAGATACAGCGCGGAAACAGGCCCTTCGGGTATGTTTGTGCGAATATTGAAATATCTCAAGATAATCAATCATTGTTACTTTTTTATTTTTTATTTGGTAAGTGTACCACACCGTCTTATTCTCATTTATTTTTTATTATTTATCGTTTTATTATTTTTCTTATTATTTATTTATTCATTTATTTTTCTATTTATGTATCCATCTGTCTATTTATTTATTTATTTATTTATGTATTCATTTATTTATTTATTTATTTATTCATTTATCTGTTTGTTTATTTATTTATTTATTTATTTATTTATTTATTCATCCATCCACTCATCCATTTATTTATTTATTTATTTATTTATTTATTTATTTATTTATTTATTTATTTATTTATTCATCCATCCACTCATCCATTTATTTATTTATTTATTTATCTATTCATTTATTTATTTATTTATTTATTTATTTATTTAACTATCTATCTATCCATTTATTTATTTATTCATTCATTCATTCATTCATTCATTCATTCATTCATCCATTCATTTATCTATTTATTTATTTATCTATTTATCTGTTTATTTCTTTATCTATTTATTTATTTATCTGTCTATTTATTTATTTATTTATTTACCTGCTCGTTTATTTATTTATTTATTTATCTGTTCATTTGTCTATTTATTTATTTATTTATCTGTCTATCTATTTATTTATTTATCTGCTTATTTATTTATTTATTTATTTATCTGTTTATTTATTTATTTATTTATCTATTTATTTATTTATTTGTCTATATATCCTTTTCCAATTTATTTGTCTATTTATTTATCTATTTATTTATTTATTTGTCTGCTCATCCGTCTATTTATTTATTTATTTATCTGTCTATTTATTTATTTATTTATTTATTTATTCGTGCGTTTATTTATTTATTTGTTCGTTTGTCTGTTTGTTTATTTATATATATATTTGTTGTTGTTGTTGTTTTTCTTATTTTATTTTATTTATGTTGATGGTGTTGTACTGTTTTGTATATATCTCTGTGAAAAATCAATAAAGATTTAAGTGAAGAAGAAACACTATCCTACACACACACACACACACACACACACACACACACACACACACACACACACACACACACACACACACACACACACACACACACACACACACACACACACACACACACACACACACACACACACCAGGGACAATTTTACAAATTTTACCGAAGCCAATTAACCTACAAACCTGCACGTCTTTGGAGTGTGGGAGGAAACCGGAGCGCCCGGAGAAAACTCACGCAGGTTCACGGGGAGAACGTACAAACTCTGCACGGACAGCGCCTGTAGTCGGGATGGAACCCGGGTCTCCGGCGCTGTGAGGCAGCAGCTCTACCCACTGCGCCATTGTCATTGAAAATTGGGGAAAGTTGAGACAATGTTTGATCTCATAACACGAGTGTGGAAATACACGCGTCCATCAAAACCTGTCGGGAGAATTTGTTTTCGCTCGATGTTAAAATCCTCGGCTTTCCATCGGATTCAATGTTTTCATTCCTCGTATATTACTGACAATTCCTGTCTCACAAGCTTCTCCTCTCAGATTTCGTCTCTTCTCCACGAATTAAATCAATTCCCCACAGGTGTCCAGGCCCAAATACCGTGACCTCCAGCTTCATGGACAGCTTCTTCCCAACAACCGTCATGGAACATGGTGGCGCAGCGTTAAAGGCGCTGTCTTACAGCGCTTGCAGTGCCGGAGACCCAGGTTCCATCCCGACTACGGGTGCTGTCTGTACGGAGTTTGTACGTTCTCCCCGTGACCTGCGTGGGTTTTCTCCGAGATCTTCGGTTTCCTCCCCCACTGCAAAGACGTGCAGGTTTGTAGGTCAATTGGCTTGGTAAAATTCTAAATTGTCCCTAGTGGGTGTAGGATAGTGTTAATATGCGGGGATCGCTGGGCGGCACGGACCTGGTGGGCCGAAGGGCCTGTTTCCGCGCTGCATCTCTAAACTAAACTAAACTAAATCAGGCTCCTGAACGCTGCACAACACTGACCTCAGCCAAGAAATAGTGAAAGGCCGGGATAGAGTGGATGTGGAGAGGATGTTTCCACTGGTGGGAGAGTCTAGGACCAGAGGGCACAGCCTCAGAATTAAAGAAGGTACCTTTAGAAAGGAGACGAGGAAGATTTTATTTAGTCAGAGGGTGGTGAATCTGTGGAACTCATTGCCACTGACGGCTGTGGAGGCCAAGTCAGTGGATATTTTTCAGTGGATATTTTTAAGGCGGAGATTGACAGGTTCTTGATTAGTGCGGGTGTCATGGATTGTGGGGAGAAGGCAGGAGAATGGGGTTAGGAGGGAGAGATAGATCAGCCTCGATTCAATGGCGGAGATGGCGAAAATCTACTATTTTTACACTACTACATGGAAGTATAATTGTGTCTATAGAGTCATAGAGTGATACAGTGTGGAAACAGGACCTTCGGCCCAACTCGCCCACACCGACCAACAATGTCCCAGCTACACTAGTCCCACCTGCCTGCGCTTGGTCCATATCCCCCCAAACCTGTCCTATCCATGTACCTGTCCAACTGTTTCTTAAACGATGGGACAGTCCCAGCCTCAACTACCTCCTCTGGCAGCTCGTTCCATACACCCACCACCCTCTGTGTGAAAAAGTCACCCCTCGGATTCCTGTTAAATCTTTTCCCCTTCACCTTGAACCCATGTCCTCTGGTCCTCGATTCCCCTACTCTGGGCAGGAGACTGTGCATCTAAAATGTACGTATAGTTAAAAAAAAATCTTGAACTGTACAAACTATAAAAAAAAGGAAGTTCAGGTGGGTATCTGTGACAATAAAGTACCATTAATCCATTGGATTAGTGTGAATCGTGCATGGTGGCTAGCACGGACTCGATGGGCAGAAGGGCCTGTTTCCTCATGGTATCGTGCAATGACTCTGACTTCACTGGTCTGCAATTCATGCAAGTAAACTACCCTCTCTCTCTCTCTCTCTCTCTCTCTCTCTCTCTCTCTCTCTCTCTCTCTCTCTCTCTCTCTCTATCTCTCTCTCTCTCTCTCTCTCTCGCTCTGTGTCTTTAACAGTGACCTGTGAAAGTTGTTTTTAATGTCAGAAATCCATTGTAAAGCAATTTCTACTTCTGTGAAAGTGTTCTGTAATAAATTCCATTATCACCATTGTAAAGTAGCCCAGCGTTCGCTGCAGGTCCAACTAACCTGCTTCTCAACACTATAAAACTTGCCCGGCATTAGATAAACGGACAATATCATGGCAGTCTTGCTGGTAAATAATTCACTGAAATGGATGTTTAGAAGAATCTCTTTAATTTAGTTTTGAAGGCAGGTGAAGATAAATTTTGCAGAAGTTTTCCTGAGAAGATTAACGGTGTAAAATGACCTGACTGTTGGCTGTACTTTCCCATCTCGGCTTGTGATACTATTATTTTAGCTCAGCTCCTATTGTTCTTAGAAAACCAATCTTCAGACAGCTCCAAATGAATGATATCAGGTCACCAAATTAATACAGGAAGAAATAACTGCAGATGCTGGTTTAAATCGAAGGCAGACACAAAATGCTGGAGTAACTCAACAGGTCAGGCAGCATCTCGGGAGAGAAGGAATGGGTGACGTTTCGGGTCGAGACCCTTCTTCAGACTGATGTCAGGGGAGGGAGGGTCAAAGATAGGATGTCAGACTGGCGGGAGAACTGGGAAGGGGGAGGGGATGGAGAGAGAGGGAAAGCAGGGACTATCTGAAGTTAGAGAAGTCAATGTTCATACCGCTGGGGTGTAAGCTGCCCAGGCGAAATATGAGATGCTGTTCCTCCAATTTGCGCTGGGCCTCACTCTGACAATGGAGGAGGCCCAGGACAGAAAGGTCAGTGTGGGAGTGTGAGGGGGAGTTGAAGTGCTGAGCCACCGGGAGATCAGGTAGGTTTAGGCGGACTGAGCGGAGGTGTTGAGCGAAACGATCGCCGAGCCTGCGCTTGGTCTCGACGATGTACAGGAGTTGACACCTGGAACAGCGGATACAGTAGATGAGGTTGGAGGAGGTGCAAGTAGGGTTGCCAACTGTCCCGTATTAGCCTACCCAAAACAGGCCCTTTGGCCCACCGAGTCCGCGCCGCCCAGTGATCCCCACACATTAACACTATCCTACACACACTAGGGACAATTTTCACATTTACCTAGCCAATTAACCTATATACCTGTACGTCTTTGGAGTGTGGGAGGAAACCGATGATCTCGGAGAAAACCCACGCAGGTCACGGGGAGAACGTACAAACTCCGTACAGACAGCACCCGTAGTCAGGATCGAACCTGAGTCTCCGGCGCTGCATTCGCTGTAAGGCGGCAACTCTACCGCTGCGCCATCGTGCCGCCATTTTTCACACAGAGGGTGGTGGGTGTATGGAACAAGCTTCCAGAGGAGGTAGTTGAGGCTGGGACTATCCCATCGTTTAAGAAACATTTAAGCAGGTACATGGATAGGACAGGTTTGGAGGGATATGGACCAAGCGCAGGCAGGTGGGACTAGTGTAGCTGGGACATTGTTGCCGGAGTGGGCAGTTGTGTGGATGGTCCTGTTTCCACACTGTCACTCTGTCACTCTGTGACTCTGGAGCAGTGGTTAGCTGCAAATGTCCGCACTGACGTTTGCAGATTTCCCACGATGCCATCAAAGCTCCAAGCAGTTGCCGGGAGCCCGTCCAAACCAGAATCAGCCGTCACGTCTCTTTGAGATCTGCCACCAAGACTTCATATCTCAATTCTGCAGGGTCTGGTTCTGATTTTAAAAAACGGTGCGTACAAATCGAGTTTTGTTGTTTCCATCACAGTCTTGTCAACAGCCTGTCAAAATCACAATCATACTTTATTGGCCAAGTGTGCTTTGCAACACACAAGGAACTTCATCTGCCGTACAGTCTTAACAATAGAAAGCAACAGGACACACAAAACACATTTCACCATGAACGTCCACCACAGTGACCCCTCCACAGTCCTCACTGTGATGGAAGGTGAAAAATGTGATGCTGCCTGACCTGCTGAGTTAATCCCATTCCTTCTCTCCAGAGATGCTGCCTGACCTGCTGAGTAAATCCCATTCCTTCTCTCCAGAGATGCTGCCTGACCTGCTGAGTTAATCCCATTCCTTCTCTCCAGAGATGCTGCCTGACCTGCTGAGTAAATCCCATTCCTTCTCTCCAGCGATGCTGCCTTACCTGCTGAATTAGAAACATAGAACATAGAAAATAGGTGCAGGAGTAGGCCATTCGGCCCTTCGAGCCTGCACCGCCATTCAATATGATCATGGCTGATCATCCAGCTCAGTAGCCTGTACCTGCCTTCTCTCCATACCCCCTGATCCCTTTAGCAAAAAGGGCCACATCTAACTCCCTCTTAAATATAGCCAATGAACTGGCCTCAACTACCTTCTGTGGCAGAGAATTCCACAGACTCACCACTCTCTGTGTGAAGAAATGTTAATCCCATTCCTTCTCTCTAGAGATGCTGCCTGACCTGCTGAGTTCCTTCTCTCCAGAGATGCTGTCTGACCTGCTGAGTTAAACCCATTCCTTCTTTCCAGAGATGCTGCCTGACCTGCTGAGTTACTCCAGCATTTTGTGATACCTTCAATTTGTACCGGCATCTGCAGTTATTTTCCTAAATAACAACTCCAAGGTCAGACGCACTCATCGGCTTTAACTGCACACGGGTTATGTTTGGTGAGAATGTGGGTAAAAGGGGCTTCTGGACTAAAGGGGTAAACGTTGTTTATTCTTTGCTTTCTGTCGTGGGATTCAGTCAATCCTACAAGTTCATCACTTTTATCTTGTCTTATTTTGCTCTTTCTTTCATAACTTTGTAAATTGCAGGGGCAAAATTAGGCCATTCGGCCCATCAAGTCTACTCCACCATTCAATCACGGCTGATCTATCTTTCCTTCACAACTCCATTCTCCTGCCTTCTCCCCATAACCTCTGACACCCGTACTAATCAAGAATCTATATATCTCTACCTTAAATGCATCCACTGACTTGTGGCCTCCACAGCCGTCTGTGGCAACGAATTCCACAGATTCACCACCCTCTGACTAAAGAAATTCCTCCTCATCTCCTTTCTAAAGGAACGTCCTTTAATTCTGAGGCTGCGACCTCTGGTCCTGGACTCTCCCACTAGTGGAAACATTATCCCCACATCCGGGCGGCACAGTGGCGCAGCGGTAGAGTTGCTGCCTTACAGCGAATGCAGCGCCAGAGACCCGGGTTCCATCCCGACTACGGGCGCTGTCTGTACGGAGTTTGTACGTTCTCCCCGTGACCTGCGTGGGTTTTCTCCGAGATCTTCGGTTTCCTCCCACACTCCAGAGACGTGCGGGTTTGTGGGTTAATTGGTTGTAAAAGTGAATAGTCCCTGGTTTGTTTAGGGCAGTGTTAGTGTGCGGGGATCGCTGGTCGGCGCGGACTCAGTGGGCCTGTTTCCACGCTGTATCTCTAAAGCCCTGCTTGCCACTGTGGATAGACCAGACCAGACTCACACATCCCATGGGAATGACTGCTCACCGAGGCTGTTACCTGGTGGTATCAAGGCCATCCACCCAGCAACTGAAGCTGCCCTGGCCTGGATGTCCACCCTCGGCCTACAACTTTAGGCTGTGCACGCCACACGCAAGAAGAAGAGCATCTCTAAACTAAACTAAACTAAACATCCACTCTACCCAAGCCGATCACTGCTGGGAATGGAGCACAATTGACATGTCTTAGCCCAGTATATATTTCTCATGCATATTTTATCTGTGCTTAAATATTTGAAGAAGGTAATTCTTTGATCTCTTTGGGATGCTTGCTCGGACTTTGGGATAACAATTTCACGAGCAAAAGCTATAAAACATTATGAGAGAGGTTTAAAACAGATAAGACTGTCTGATGAGTCTTAGAAGCCAATATATTATTCACGAGATCAGTCTAGGTCAACATGTCTCGGTATAAATAACAGGACGTTGGGCAATAGAAAGGGAAATTATATTCAAAGACTTTAGAAAAAGAGTTGCGTTTGAAATGTACTGATACATTTTTGCTTAACAGTAAAAATAATTAAGTGGCTTTGATACACTTTGGGGTTGAGAATTTCTACAAATGACATTCCTGTTGTACATTGCAGGAGGACGCCATTCGGCCTTTCGAGCCAGCACCACCATTCAATATGATCATGGCTGATCAACCACAATCAGTACCCCGTTCCTGCTTTCTCCCCATATCCCTTGATTCCGTTAGCCCAAAGAGCTAAACCTAACTCTCTCTTGAAAACATTCGGTGAATTGGCCTCCACTGCCTTCTGTGGCAGAGAATTCCACAAATTCACAACTCTCTGGGTGAAAAAGTTTTTCCCCATCTCAGTCCTAAATGGCCGACCCCTTATTCTTAAACCGTGACCCCTGGTTCTGGACTCCCCCAACATCGGGAACATTGTTCCTGCATCTAACCTGTCCAATCCCTTAAGAGTTTTATATGTTTCTATAAGATCCCCTCTCATCCTTCTAAATTCCAGTGAATACAAGCCCAGTTGACCCATTCTTTCATCATATGTCAGTCCCGCCATCCTGGGAATTAACCTGGTTAACCTACGCTGCACTCCCTCAATAGAAATAATGTCCTTCCTCAAATTAGGAGACCAAAACTGCACACAATACTCCAGGTGCGGTCTCACCAGGGCCCTGTACAACTGCAGTAGGACCTCCTTGCTCTTAAACTCAAATCCTCTCGCAAAGAAGGCCAACATGCCATTAGCTTTCTTCACTGCCTACTGTACCTGCATGCTTACTTTCAGTGACTGATGCACTAGGACACCCAGGTCTCGTTGGCAAGAATGTACATTTGAAAGGTAATTCTGGTTCAATGGTTCTTTATTATCACATGTAGGAGGTACAGAGAAACACTTTTCTTTGAATACAGTTCAGCCAGGTATTATTATACATTATTATACATAAACACAATCCTAGATTATGTACAAATAAATGGAAGTAGTCCACTGTCATAGAGTCACAGAGTGATACAGTGTGGGAACAGGTCCTTCATAGAGTCACAGAGTGATACAGTGTGGAAGCAGGCCCTTCATAGAGTCACAGAGTGATACAGTGTGGAAACAGGCCCTTTGGCCCAACTTGCCCACACCGGCCAACATGTCCCAGCTACACTAGTCCCACCTATGTCCTCTGGTCCTCGATTCCCCTACTCTGGGCAAGAGATTCTGTGCGTCTACCCGATATATTCCTCTCATGATTTTATACACTTCTGTAAGATCTCCCCTCAAGTACCTGCGCTCCAACGAAAAGAGTCCCAGCCTACTCAAGCTCTCCCTGTTGACGGTAAAGTGGCAGATCGGTCAGCAGCCCCAGCTCTCTGGTGCTGAAAGGCAGCAACATTTTTTGTTCATAAATGTGAGGTTATCCACTTTGGTGGCAAGAACAGGAAAGCAGACTATTATCTGAATGGTGGCCGATTAGGAGAAGGGGAGATGCAATGAGACCTGGGTGTCGTGGTACACCAGTCATTGAAAGTAGGCATGCAGGTGCAGCAGGCAGTGAAGAAAGCGAATGGTATATTGGCATTCATAGCGAGGGGAGAGTCAGTGGATGTGGTGTACCTCGACTTTCAGAAAGCCTTCGACAAGGTCCCACATAGGAGATTAGTGGGCAAAATTAGAGCACATGGTATTGGGGGTAGGGTACTGACATGGATAGAAAATTGGTTGACAGACAGAAAGCAAAGAGTGGGGATAAATGGGGCCCTTTCGGAATGGCAGGCAGTGACCAGTGGGGGACCGCAAGGTTCGGTGCTGGGACCCCAGCTATTTACGATATACATTAATGACTTAGATGAAGGGATTAAAAGTACCATTAGCAAATTTGCAGATGATACTAAGCTGGGGGGTAGTGTGAATTGTGAGGAAGATGCAATAAGGCTGCAGGGTGACTTGGACAGGTTGTGTGATTGGGCGGATACATGGCAGATGCAGTTTAATGTAGATAAGTGTGAGGTTATTCACTTTGGAAGTAAGAATAGAAAGGCAGATTATTATCTGAATGGTGTCAAGTTAGGAGGAGGGGGAGTTCAACGAGATCTGGGTGTCCTTGTGCATCAGTCAATGAAAGGAAGCATGCAGGTACAGCAGGCAGTGAAGAAAGCCAATGGAATGTTGGCCTTCGTAACAAGAGGAGTTGAGTATAGGAGCAAAGAGGTCCTTCTACAGTTGTACCGGGCCCTGGTGAGACCGCACCTGGAGTACTGTGTGCAGTTTTGGTCTCCAAATTTGAGGAAGGATATTCTTGCTATGGAGGGCGTGCAGCGTAGGTTCACTAGGTTAATTCCCGGAATGGCGGGACTGTCGTATGTTGAAAGGCTGGAGCGATTGGGCTTGTATACACTGGAATTTAGAAGGATGAGGGGGGATCTTATTGAAACATATAAGATAATTAGGGGATTGGACACATTAGAGGCAGGAAACATGTTCCCAATGTTGGGGGAGTCCAGAACAAGGGGCCACAGTTTAAGGATAAGGGGTAGGCCATTTAGAACGGAGATGAGGAAGAACTTTTTCAGTCAGAGAGTGGTGAAGGTGTGGAATTCTCTGCCTCAGAAGGCAGTGGAGGCCAGTTCGTTGGATGCTTTCAAGAGAGAGCTGGATAGAGCTCTTAAGGATAGCGGAGTGAGGGGGTATGGGGAGAAGGCAGGAACGGGGTACTGATTGAGAGTGATCAGCCATGATCGCATTGAATGGCGGTGCTGGCTCGAAGGGCTGAATGGCCTACTCCTGCACCTATTGTCTATTGTCTATTGTCTATTGTCTATAGGAGCAGGGAGGTTCTGCTGCAGTTGTACAGGGCATTAGTGAGACCGCACCTGGAGTATTGCGTACAGAAGTCCAGAACAAGGGGGTCACAGTTTAAGGATAAGGGGGAAGTCTTTTAGGACCGAGATGAGAACGTTTTTTTTCACACAGAGAGTGGTGAATCTGTGGAATTCTCAGCCACAGAAGGTAGTTGAGGCCAGTTCATTGGCTATATTTAAGAGGGAGTTAGATGTGGCCCTTGTGGCTAAAGGGAGCAGGGGGTATGGAGAGATGGCAGGTACGGGATACTGAGTTGGATGATCAGCCATGACCACATTGAATGGCGGTGCAGGCTCGAAGGGCCGAATGGCCTACTCCTGCACCTATTTTCTATGTTTCTATGTTTCTAACTCTAACGACACACCACTCTGCCACTCTTACACATGACAATTAAACGCTCCAGACATTCTTGAAAGGCATAGAGAGACTGAACGTGGGGAGGATGTTTCCACTAGTGGGAGAGTCTAGGACCAGAGGGCACAGCCTCAGAATTAAAGGACGTTCTTTTAAAAAGGAGGTGAGGAGGAATTACTTTAGTCAGAGGGTTATGAATCTGTGGAACTCATTGCCACAGACGGCTGTGGAAGCCAAGTCAAAGGCAGAGATATATAGACACTTGTCAGAGGTTATGGGGAGAAGGCAGGAGAATGGGGTTTGGAGGGAGAGATAGATCAGCCATGATTGAATGGCGGAGTAGACTTGATGGGCCGAATGGCCTAATTCTGCTCCTATCACGTGACATTATGACCTTATATCTCTCTACATCACAGTCTATATCTCTTGTCTCCCTTTCACTGACTCTCAGTCTGAAAAAGGGTCTCAAACTGAAACGTCACCTGTCCATGTTCTCCAGAGATGCTGCCTGACCCGCTGAGTTACTCCAGCACTCTGTGAAACGTCATCCGTCCACGTTCTCCACAGATGCTGCCTGACCCACTGAGTTACTCCAGCACTCTGTGAAACGTCACCCATCCACGTTCTCCACAGATGCTGCCTGACCCACTGAGTTACTCCAGCTGTTTGCACCAATGTCCTGTCCAGGGGTTTTGCGGAGTGCACTGTCAGTGGTTACAGAGGTGGCCCCTGCAAGCTGGCGGTGGCAAGATTGAATCGTGCAGGGCTGCAGACGAGAGCAGTGGAGGTAGCTGGCCAGGCAGTTGGGCAATTTCACCTTCGCTGGGTCCATTTGTGAAGAACATCATCACCTGTGCTGGGTCTGACCGCTTGTGGTAATGCACTGAGCGCCCGGCAAATGGGATGACCTTTAAAACAACACACAAAACACCGCCTTGTAAGCACTTCACTAACGGCAAGGCAGTAAAGGTTCTAACCTTATTTACTGCGTGACTATTAGCAGCTAAACCTCGAGGGTATTTATTCACAAAATGCTGGAGTAACTCAGCAGGTCAGGCAGCATCTCGGGAGAGAAGGAATGGGTGACGTTTCGGGTCGAGACCCTTCTTCAGACTGATGTCAGGGGGGCGGGACAAAGGAAGGATATAGGTGGAGACAGGAAGATAGAGGGAGATCTGGGGAGGGGAAGAGAGGGACAGAGGAACTATCTAAAGTTGGAGAAGTCGACGTTCATACCACTGGGCTGCAAGCTGCCCAGGCGAAATATGAGGTGCTGTTCCTCCAATTTCCGGTGGGCCTCACTATGGCACTGGAGGAGGCCCATGACAGAAAGGTCAGACTGGGAATGGGAGGGGGAGTTGAAGTGCTCGGCCACCGGGAGGTCAGGTTGGTTAATGCGGACCGAGCGCAGGTGTTGAACGAAGCGATCGCCGAGCCTGTGCTTGGTTTCGCCGATGTAAATAAGTTGACATCTGGAGCAGCGGATGCAATAGATGAGGTTTGAGGAGGTGCAGGTGAACCTTTGTCTCACCTGGAAAGACTGTTTGAGTCCTTGGATGGAGTTGAGGGGGGAAGTAAAGGGACAGGTGTTGCATCTCGTGCGGTTGCAGGGGAAAGTGCCCGGGGATGGGGTGGTTTGGGTAGGAAGGGACGAGTGGACCAGGGAGTTACGGAGGGAACGGTGTGTGTGTGTGCGTGCGTGTGCGCGTGCGTGTGCGTGTGCGTGTGCGTGTGTGTGTGTGCGTGTGTGTGTGTGTGCGTGTGTGTGTGCAATGTGCTGTTGTCGAGGGCCGTGAGGTCTACCCCTCCACCAGGGGGACGGAGGACAGTGTGGTCGGACATGCCGTGCTGCGCTGTTTGCTGGTCTGCTCCACACACGCAGGCTGCTGATGAACACAACCCCCAACGATGCATGTTGGCGTTGAACCGGCCGACCCCTGTGGGAGCAGGATCAGGGCGACCCACTCTTTGTGGGGCATGTCCGAGCCGGGTGGGTCTGTGGTGTTCGGTGCGACAGTGAATTGAGGAGGTGGCGATGTCTGTTCCCAGCTGGTTCTCCATACTCCTAGTATGTTGAAACCGGAGCCACAGAGGGTCGCTGCATGACGGGAGAAAGGGTGACGAGATGACAGGCGTTGAGGTCCCAGTGGCTGTGAATCCTGGGCGAGGTGGTGCAGAGGATGTTTGGTGTCCGATGGGGCCTTGCACACCAGCCTATGAGTGAAGAACTCTCTGCGAAGCTTGGCGGGTATCCAAACTAGGGGTTACCAACTTCCTCACCCCAAATAAGGGACAAAGCGTGATGTCGCCACCCCGCGCCCCACGTGTCCTCACCCAGCCAGGGGCCACGTGCTCCCGGCCCGGGCGGCTGCCATTGGTGGAGCAGGAGCACGTGGGCGCTGGCTGGGTGAGGTCACGTGGGGCGCGGGGCGGTGACGTCACGCTTTGTCCCATATTTGGGAGTGAGGAAGTTGGCAACCCTACTAATAGGGGACAAGGGCGGTCCCGTACGGGACAAACTGAATAAGCCAAAAAGACGGGATGTCCCGGCTAATGCGGGACAGTTGGCGACCCTGGTCCAAGCCCACTTGAAAGGTGAGGGTGCATTTAGAGTCCTGTGTTCTGTTCTGGGCACCATGTTATTGTTCCCTTCTCATTGTGTCCGTCGGGCAGGGGGCAAATCTATCTTCTGTAATTTTATGTGCAGGAAAGAACTGCAGATGCTAAACATGGAAACATAGAGGCATAGAAAATAGGTGCAGGAGGAGGCCATTTTGGCCCTTCGAGCCTGCACCGCCATTCATTGTGATCATGGCTGATCATCCACAATCAGTAACCCGTGCCTGCCTTCTCCCCATATCCCTTGATTCCACTAGCCCCTAGAGCTCTATCCAACTGGTTTAAGTCAAAGATGGACACAAAATGCTGGAGTAACTCAGCGGGTCAGGCAGCATCTGCGGAGAGAAGGAACGGGTGACGTTTCGGGTCGAGACCCCTGACCCTTCAGATCAGTCTGAAGAAGGGTCTGGACCCGAGACGTCACCCATTCCTTCTCTCCAGAGATGCTGCCTGACCCGCTGAGTTACTCCAGCACTCTGTGAAACGTCACCTATCAATGTTCTCCACAGATGCTGCCTGACCCGCTGAGTTACTCCAGCTTTTTGTGTCTGCCTTCTGTAATTTTATAATCTAATTTGTAAAAATCTGCAGGAAATTAGAGAGGTGAATATCCATGTTGGCCCAGGAAAGAATTGGAGAACAAGGTTGTAAATTGTTGAAATTCCGAAATAAAAGTGACTTGATGTGTAATGGCTCTTGCATGTCATAGTTAGGCAACTTACTGCCACCTACAGCTGTGGTAGAGACTTGGTTCAAAGGGTTTACACTCAGCTGGAGCTCAAGATACAAAACGTTAGTCCATAAGAATCAGTTCAGTTCAGACAGACACAAAATGCTGGAGTAACTCAGCGGGTCAGGCAGCATCTGTGGAGAACATGGATAGGTGACGTTTCACAGAGTGCTGGAGTAACTCAGCGGGTCAGGCAGCATCTGTGGAGAACATGGATAGGTGACGTTCCACAGAGTGCTGGAGTCTGCACTCCAGAGATTCGTGTTCTCCAGAGATACTGCCTGGCCCGCTGAGTTACTCCAGCGTTCTTGCACTACTTTGGCCCAGCTTGCCCACTCCGACCAACATGTCCCATCTACACTAGTCCCACCTGCATGCGTTTGGCCCATATGCCTCTTAACCTGTCCTATCCATGTACCTGTCCAAATGTTTTTCAACAGTTGTGATAAAGTGCCGCCTTGAAGAATCTTCTACCCTGAAAGGCTGTTCCTGATGTCCAACCCGATATTTAACCCTCACGCCACATTAACGTCACAGATTATAAAGTTATTTATTATCATATCAGCAGTGTGGCACGGTGGCGCAGCGGTAGAGTTGCTGCCTCACGGCGCCAGAGACCCGGGTTCCATCCCGACTACGGGTGCCGTCTGTACGGAGTTTGTACGTTCTCCCCGTGATCTGCGTGGATTTTCTCCAAGATCTTTGGTTTCCTCCCACGCTCCAAAGACGTACAGGTTTGTAGGTTAATTGGCTGGGTAATTAACAAGGCTAGAAAGCTTTGCGGGGGAAAGTGGGATTTGTTCAAATGAGGTGATCAACTATATCAAATAAGGTGACTCCATAACCAACCAAAGAAGGGTCTCGACGCAAAACGTCACCTATTCCTTTTCTCCACAGATGCTGCCTGACCAGAATGATCCCAGCAACGAGTGGGTTAACAGAGTGCTGGAGTAACTCAGCGGGTCAGGCAGCATCTCTGGAGAAAAGGAATGGGTGACGTTTTGGGTCGGGGTCCTTCTTCAGACTGGTAAATGGATGCAGGAGATGGCCATTTTAATAGGCCGATAAGTCGACAAAGGCCAGAGATGAAAAGACAAAAGAAGTGTTATAAGGATGGAAGTGGTGTGAATTGTGAAGCCAGAGGAGAGGATTCAGGAGGGAGGGAAGAGGGGAGTGGAGAAATGGGTGTAAGAGTAGTTGTGGCACAGGGAAGGGGGGGGGAGGAAGGGGTGGAAGGGGGGGATTTTCTTCAGTTACAGGGACCTCAGTTTGGGCCCCATATCTGAGGAAGGATGTGCTGGCTCTGGAGAGGGTCCAGAGGAGGTTTACAAGAATGATCCCAGGAATGAGTGGGTTAACCTATGATGAGCGTTTGTCAGCACTGGGCCTGTACTCGCTGGAGTTTAGAAGGGTGAAGGGGGACCTCATTGAAACGTACAGAATAGTGAGCGGCCTGGATAGAGTGGATGTGGAGAGGATGTTTCCACTAGTGGGAGAGTCTAGGACCAGAGGGCACAGCCTCAGAATTAAAGGATGTTCTTTTAGGAAGGAGATGAGAAGGAATTTCTTTAGTCAGAGGGTGGTGAATCTGTGGAATTCTTTGCCACAGACGGCTGTGGAGGCCAAGTCAGCGGATATTTTTAAGGCAGAGATAGATAGATTCTTGATTAGTACGGGTGTCAGGGGTTATGGGGAGAAGGCAGGAGAATGGGGTTAGGAGGGAGAGATAGATCAGCCATGATTGAATGGCGGAGTGGACTTGATGGACCGAATGGCCTAATTCTGCTCCTATCCCTTATGACCGCATGACTATCTGACTCACTCCAGCTTATTTACTCCAGTACTGTAAACGGCTCGATTGTAATCACGTGTTGTCTTTCCGCTGACGGGTTAGCACGCAACAAAAGCTTTTCATTGTACCTCGGTACACATGACAATAAACTAAACTCAACTGAACTGAGGTTTGTGTTTCTGTGTCTGTCTTTTGGTGTAGACCGGCATCTGCAGTTCCTTCCAACACCAAGAGAGAAATGCTCAATGAAACATTCAGAGTCAGAGGCAGGCAATGGAAATTAGAATGATATAATTCACTGTCCAAGGCACACAGAGAAAGCAACGAAACGTAATGATGGGTTTTAGAGAGTGGCAAATTGGCAACACCAATCAGAATCTAATGGGGCAGGAGACTCAACTAAATACACCGATTAGCCAAAACATTGTGACCACTGACAGGCGAAGTGAATCACATTGATTATCTTGTTACAATGGCACCTGTCAAGGGGTGGGATATATTAGGCAGCAAGTGACAATAGACAATAGACAATAGTGTAAAGTCGTAGCAGATCGCCAAAATTTTCTTTTACCCGACGACAATGACCATGACAATGACCACGACAATGACCACGACAATGACCACGACAATGACCACGACAATGACCACGACAATGACCACGACAATGACCACGACAATGATCACGACAATGACCACGACAATGACCACGACAATGACCACGACAATGACCACGACAATGACCACGACAAAGACCGCGACAATGACCATGACAATGACCACGACAATGACCACGACAATGACCACGACAATGCCGAGTCAGGTCGAGACTACACCGTCTTCGGAAACATTGCGAAATTCCCACGCTGTCAATGCTTCTCCGGCATCCTAATTTTCGCTGAAATCACTGACAAGTCGGGAAGTGCTTGAGAGTTTTGAAACTTCTTGTATGGGTTACTTGAAAACCAAGCTTCACTGTAACAAGGCACGAACCGGATTTACTTCCAGTTTACTAATAGCAGTATTAAGAAATTTAATTTTAAAAGTGGTTAAGTGGATTTTTGTGAAAAGTGTGTGGGCATTTCTTTGAAAACGTACGGGAGATGCATATCTGGTTTCTGGGTTGCATATCTGGGTTGGGAGCCCACTTTAAATGTAATGGCTGATGGCCATAAACATCGTGAAAATTCCCAAACTTACCTGACCGTCAAACTGTGGCCTCCAATCTACCTGTCAAATGTCCTGACGGTAAATAAATTGGTTAAACACAAGCATTTTGTGGTATCTTCAAATGGCTTTACTTAATTTAGTATTACGTGCTGCTAAATGCATCTAAGAGAACCTAGCAAACCTGGGGACAGCATGAGACAGCGACCACAATAAGCAACGATACCTGGCCACAAGCCAGCTGTCGCCGAGAGATTTCACTCCGGATGATTTCTCAGTGACGCGCTGAGATCCACTACGATTCTTGGAAGACTCCTCACGGTCACGCCCGCGACACACGGCGAACTGTCGGCGACAGCCTAGTCACCGGCAGTCACCTTAACATCGCCTAAAGGGGGACAGGGCCTTTAAATTACCCACCAAAACCTATAACCTATCCCAATCCAATTCTGTCCAATCAACCCGCAAGTCTTTGGGATGCGGGAGGAAACCGGAGCAACCGGAGGAAGCCCAAGGGAGAACGTGCAGACTCCGTACAGGCAGAGCCCGTCGTCAGGATGGAACCCGGGTCTCCGGCGCTGTGAGGCAGCGATTCTACCGCTGCGCCACCGTGCCTCTCTTTAACCGCACGACGTTTGACAAACCCTGACCCGGGGTAGATCGGCCGGCGTGGGGGAGCTGAGATTCCCCCCCCCACCCCCACCGATGCAAGAGCTTGATCGCCCCGATGAGGAAGACTCGCCGCCGGTTACGGGAGTCAAGATCGTCCCGTCAACGGAAGGTTCTAGGCCCCCGACCGCTGGAGAACAAAGAAGGGAAGAGATTGAACTTTGTTTTCGCCTTCCATCACAGTGAGGAATGTGGAGGAATCACGGTGGTGGATGTTCATGGTGAAATGTAAACTGTGTTTCCTGGTGCTTTTTATTGTTATGACTGTACAGCAAATGAAGTTCCTTGTGTGTTGCAAAACATACTTGGCCAATAAAGTATGTCTGTGATTGTGATTGTGATAAAGATTTGGTGCTGTCTACCTTGTCTACAGAATTGGGATAACTCTTTATGAAGATAAATTATTTATAAATTATTCACCTGGTTAAAAATTTATAGGTGCAATTGTAACATTTTATTGTACAAGGTCGATTTGTTTTTATGAGCTTATTAAAACTAAAACATACAGCCCAGAAACGGGCCCTTCGGCCTAATTCGACCTTGCCGACCATCTAAGCTAGTCCCGTTTGCCCGTGTTCAGTCCATGTCCCTCCATGTCCATGTACCTGTCCAAGTGTTTATTAAATGTCGTTTCAGTATCTGTAGGAACAATGTTACTTCACAATATCTAATTTAACTTAGTTTAGAGATACAGCGCGGAAACAGGCCCTTTCGGCCCACCGGGTCCGCGCCGACCAGCGATCCCCGCACACTAACACTATGCTACCCACACTAGGGACAATTTTTACATTTACCAAGCCAATTAACCTACAAACCTGCACGTCTTTGGAGTGTGGGAGGAAACTGAAGATCTTGGAGAAAACCCACGCAGGTCACGGGGAGAACGTACAAACTCCGTACAGACAGCGCCCGTAGTCGGGATGGAACCCGGGTCTCCGGCGCTGCATGCGCTGTAAGGCAGCAACTCTACCGCTGCGCCACCGTGACCGCCCGCAACTTCACAATATATTCTTTGTCTTTACAAAACCACTATTATGCTTAGTTTAGATAGACACAAAAAGCTGGAGTAACTCAGCAGCTCAGTCAGCATGAAGAAGTGTCTCGACCTGAAACGCCACCTATTCCTTCTCTCCACAGATGCTGCCTGACCCGCTGAGTTACTCCAGCACTCTGTGAAACGTCACCTATCCATGTTCTCCACAGATGCTGCCTGACCCGCTGAGTTACTCCAGCATTTTGTGTCTATCTTCGGTTTAAAGCAGCATCTGCATTTCCTTCCTACACGTTATGTATAGTTGAGTTTAGTTTATTGTCACGTGTACCAAGGTACCGTGAAAAGCTTTTCTTGTTGCGTGCAAACCAGTCAGCAGGTGATTGTCACAACCTCAGATTAATATTTTAAAATTCTACACCGGTTTAAAATATTTATAAGAATATTTCAACCTTTATTTTGAAAGAGGATTGTTGAGTGTTTCCGCTATTCCAGTTTCTGCCTTAATCTCATTTGTCCAAATGTTACATTCAAATGTTAGTCACAAGTTCACAAGTTATAGGAGTAGAATTAGGCCATTCGGCCCATCGAGTCCACTCCGCCATTCATTCATGGCTGATCTCTGCCTCCTAATCCCATTTTCCTGCCTTCTCCCCGTAACCCTTGACAGCCGATCTAATCAAGAATTTGTCTATGCCTCGAAACGTCACCCATTCTTTCTCTCCAGCGATGCTGCCTGTCCCGCTGAGTTGTAGCAGCATTGTGTTTATCTTCAGTGTAGATCAGCATCTCCAGTTCCTTCCTACACTAAAGCTAAACATCCCTGCTTCATTTCTCCCATCTATTAGTCAATGCTCCAAGTGTGGTCTTACCAACGACTTGTACAGCTGTCAGATTAACTAAGATTGATTGATTGATCACTACTTTCTGGGTGAAAAGGTTTCTTCTCACCTCAGTTTTAAATGGCCTCTCCTTTATTCTTAGACTATGTGGCCCCTGGTTCTGGACTCCCCCAACATTGGGAACATTTTTCCTGCCTCTAGCTTGTCCAATCCCTTAATAATCTTGTATGTTTCAATAAGCTAGATCGAGCTCTTAAGGATAGCGGAGTCAGGGGATATGGGGAGAAAGCAGGAACGGGGTACTGATTGAGAATGATCAGCCATGATCACATTGAATGGCGGTGCTGGCTCAAAGGGCCGAATGGCCTACTCCTGCACCTATTGTCTATTGTCTATTGTCTATAAGATCCCCACTCATCCGTCTAAATTCCAGTTCCTTCCGACACTAAAGCTAAACATCCCAGCTTCATTTCTCCCATCCACTAGTCAATGCTCCAAGTGTGGTCTTACCAATGACTTGTACAGCTGTCAGATTAATTTAGATTGATTGATCGATTGATTGATACTTTAATATCTTTGTTTCACAAGGTATGCAAAGAGCTGCCACGTATAGGGCACTGACAAAGTTACAGAAGTATTCAAGGTAGTTCCCAATGGCCCATGTGATCTGCCTCAGACTGTTTCAGCAGTAATAACAAAAGCAACTCAGCATAGAGCCTTGCCCGTGACGGTAAATGGGCTAGAACATGGGCTCTACCTCCTGGAAATGAAAGGGAAGAACCATTAATTATCATCAGCAACTGTGAAATGTGATGAGAAAGCCTGGAAACAGCTGAAACTGCACTTGGAACCCATGTGCAGATGACAACTGAGCGCGTTTATGCACTCCCTGCACCTATTTCCCATGTTTCTATGTTTCTAAATGAAGCAAGAATGTGAAGGAATACTGGCTTGCACCAAAGATAGACACAAAATGCTGGAGTAACTCAGCAGGACAGGCAGCATCTCTGGAGAGAAGGCATGGGTGACGTTTCGGCTCGAGACCCTTCTTCATCCCCAATGAATAGACAATAGGTGCAGGAGGAGACCATTCGGCCCTTCGAGCCAGCACCGCCATTCAATGTGATCATGGCTGATCATTCTCAATCAGTACCCCGTTCCTGCCTTCTCCCTATACCCCCTGACTCCGCTATCCTTTATCACCCCCGTCCTTTACAAACTCCACTGGCTCCCCATCCCCCAGAGAATCCAGTACAAAATCCTCCTCATGACCTACAAAGCCCTCCATAACCTGGCCCCATCCTACCTGACCGACCTCCTCCACAGGCACACTCCCACCTGCACCCTCCGCTCTGCTACTGCCAATCTCCTATCCCCCCACATCCGGACCAAACTCAGATCCTGGGGGGACAGGGCTTTCTCCATCGCTGCTCCCACCCTATGGAACTCACTACCTCAAACCGTCAGAGACTCCTCCACACTCACCACATTCAAAACATCACTGAAGTCTCACCTGTTCAGTACTGCCTTCAACCACTGAAGGTCACCTCACCTTCTGTCTCCTTTCTCTGTTCGTTTACTTATTTATCTATTTATTCACTTCCCTATGTTCTCTAAATCCCTGTAAAGCGTCTTTGAGTGTATGAAAAGCGCTATATAAATGTAATGTATTATTATTATTATTATTATCCTTAAGAGCCCTATCTAGCTCTCTCTTGAATGCATTCAGAGAATTGGCCTCCACTGCCTTCTGAGGCAGAGAATTCCACAGATTTACAACTCTCTGACTGAAAAAGTTTTTCCTCATCTCAGTTCTAAATGGCCTACCCCTTATTCTTAAACTGTGGCCCCTGTTTCTGGACTCCCCCCAACATTGGGAACATGTTTCCTGCCTCTAACGTGTCCAACCCCTTAATAATCTTATACGTTTCGATAAGATCCCCTCTCATCCTTCTAAATTCCAGCGTATACAAGCCTAGTCGCTCCAGTCTTTCAACATAGGACAGTCCCGCCATTCCGGGAATTAACCTAGTGAACCTACGCTGCACGCCCTAGAAGTAGTGATGTTTGGGTTTATTGATGTCACCTGTACCGAGGTACAGTGAAAATATTTTGTTTTGCATGCTAATGGTATTGTCACAGAGTCACAGAGTCACAGAGTCACAGAGTCACAGAGTCACAGAGTCACAGAGTCACAGAGTCACACAGCATGAAAACAGCCCCTTCGGCTCACCTTACACACGCTGATCAACCTGCCCCATCTACACTTGTCCCACCTGCCTGCGTTTGGTCCATGTCCCTCTAAACCTTTCCTGTCCATGTACCTGTCCAAATATCTTTTAAATGTCATTCTAGTAACCTGCCCCAACTACCTCCTCTGGCAGCTCGTTCCGTTCACCCACCACCCTCTGAGAGAAACTAAGCGAAAACCCTCATGTTCTGATTAAATCTTCACCTTCTCACTGTAAACCTACACCGATCAGCCAAAACATTACGAACACTGACGGGCGAAGTGAATAACATTGATGATCTTGTCACAATGGCACCTGTCAAGGGGTGGGATATATTAGGCAGCAAGTGAACAGTCAGTTCTTGAAATTGACGTGTTGGATGCAGGAGAAATGGGCAGGAGTAAAGACCTGAGCGACTTTGACAAGGGCCAAATTGTTATGGCCAGACGACTGGGTCAGAGCATCTCTGAAACGGCAAGGCTTGTGGGGTGCTCCCGGTCAGCAGTGGTGAGTACCTACCGACAGTGGTCCGAGGAGGGACAAACCACAAACCGGCGACAGGCAGGGTGTTGGGCGCCCAAGGCTCATCGATGCGCGAGGGCAATGAAGGCTATCCCGTCTGGTCCGAACCGACAGAAGGTCGACTGTGGCACAAGTCACAGAAAATTTTAATGGTGGTCACGGGAGGAATGTGTCACAATACACAGTGCATCGCACCCTGCTGTGTATGGGGCTGCACACGGAGGACCAACAGCATATTAGGCAGGTGGTCATAATGTTTTGGCTCATCAGGTCGTAATGTATGTCCTCTGGTTCTCATTTCCCCTACTCTGGGTGAAAGACTCTGTGCCCGGGAGTTGCATGCCCGATGACCACAACATTTAGAGCGGCACGGTGGCGCAGTGGTAGAGTTGCCGCCTTACAGCGAATGCAGCGCCGGAGACCCAGGTTCCATCCCGACTACGGGCGCTGCCTGCACGGAGTTTGTACGTTCTCCCCGTGACCTGCGTGGGTCTTCTCCGAGATCTTCGGTTTCCTCCCGCACTCCAAAGACGTGCAGGTTTGTCGGCTATGTGACTTGGTAAATCGTCCCTAGTGTGTGTGTAGGATAGTGTTAGTGTGCGGGGATCGCTGGGCGGCACGGACCCGGTGGGCCGCAAGGGCCTGTTTTTTCGCGCTGTATCTCCAAACTAAAACTAAATCGAGGCGTGCAGAGGCTGGTTTAAACCGACAATAGGCTCAAAATGCTGGAGTAACTCAGCGGGACAGGCAGAATCTCTGGAGAGGAGGGTTCCGGGTTCCGAAACGTCGCCCATTGCTCCTCTCCAGAGATAAATCAAGGCTGTGTGCATGCATGCAAGGAAAATAAGTAGGAGACAAAGGAAAGGAATGGTGCTGAAAGGATCTAGGGAGCATGGTGTACTGACCTTTACTGGGACTTCAAGTGCTATTTGTAATATGTATATTGCTGTAATTAATCTACTTATTGACATGATAATATACTCGGCCCGAGTCGTTGATCTTCTGCGAGCTGTAAATCCTGACCGGTTTATGTTCTTTCCCCGGCCCATTGTGTCCTCCTCCACTCCCTGGTCACCGATCATGCCTGAAAGTTGCCGCGTCATGTGTCATTTACCCGATCAATCTGCCCCTCACCCAGCGAGATCTGCCTTTTAAACAAAGGCGTATCAAAGGGGTAGGAACCCACTTTGTGACAGCAAAGAGCAGGCTATCAAGCGCCCGGCTTCAAAGGGAAGGTGAGATATTTTGCGTTGTGTGCTGACACAGCACAATCAACCCAAAGTGAGAAAAACATCTTCATTAAAAACTAAAATCGACAAAACTGTCCCGATCTCATTTCTGCCCCTAACGTACAGGTATGTAGGTTAATTGACTGGATAAATGTAAAAATGGCCCCTAGTGTGTGTAGGATAGTGTAAGAAGATAACTGCAAATGCTGGTACAAATCGAAGGTTTTTATTCACAAAATGCTGGAGTAACTCAGCGGGTCAGGCAGCATCTTGGGAGAGAAGGAATGGGTGACGTTTCGGGTCGAGATACTTCTTCGGACCCTTCTTCAGGATATCATATATATACAGCCGGAAACAGGCCTTTTCAGCCCACCAAGTCCGTGCCGCCCAGCGATCCCCGCACATTAACACTATCCTACACCCACTAGGGACAATTTTTTTTAAAAAAAACATTTTACCCAGCCAATTAACCTACATACCTGTACGTCTTTGGAGTGTTAGTGTGCGGGGATCGCTGGGCGGCGCGGACCTGATGGGCCGAAGGGCCTGTTTCCGCGCTGTATCTCTAAATCTAAATCTAAATCTAAAAAAAAAATCTAAACTCAACTGATTCCACAGTTGAGTTTAGATTTTTTTTTAGATTTAGAATTCCACAAATTCACAACTCTCTGGGTGAAAAAGTTCCTTCTCACCTCAGTTTTAAATGGCCTCCCCTTTATTCTTTTGTGGTCCTGAGATCCTGAGAGCGATGCCGTCTGGAGCTACGCTCCTGGTAGGGTCACCCATGGCGGTAAGGTCGAGGGGGAGGTCCCTGACAAAGAGCGATCCAACCAAGACCTCAACGGTGGAACAGGCGGAGGGAGGGTGACGGCTGACTTTAGTGGAGCGTCACAACGGCTGGGAAGGCGGATGGATGAAGGCTGCAGCAGAAAAGGGTCCCCGGTCGTCTTGGACTCCACGCCACTGGATCCTGACCCAGATCTGTCAAGGACCGTGTGGTGGCTGTCTCCCCACGTTAAACAAAGTCACGCACAGGCGTCCGACCCTATGGAGAGGACAGTCACACTCGCTTCCAGTGACCGCCGATGATGATGATGACGCAGTGATTACACTGGGCGCGTTATTCTGCAAGGCCTTATACCAGTGACTACATCACACCCAGCAATCCACCCAGCTGTTACCGTTAGTTTGCTCTGCCATTTATATAGCAACTGCACTGAGTAATTCTCTGAACTACTGTTTAAGTAGAAATTAGACTGGGCATGCTACATTGTTCTGCTGATTAAACAGTGATAACACTTGGTATGTTAATCTCTATTCATGCTTAAATAGTTATTATATTGGCGTTTAAACCAAATTACTGTTTAAATAGTGATTACAGTGGGCACGTTATTCTGAAATTATATTTAAATTATGATGGCATGGGCATTTCAATCAGTACAGTTATTTAAAAGATGAATCGACATGGCTTGTTAGTGTATTCTACCATTAATATATTTTTAGTTTAGTTTAGTTTAGAGACACAGCGCGGAAACAAGCCCTTCGGCCCACCGGGTCCGCGCCGACCAGCGATCCCCGCACATTAACACTATCCTACACACACCAGGGACAATTTTTACATTTATTCCAAGCCAATTAACCTACAAACCTGTATGTCTTTGGTGTGTGGGAGGAAACCAAAGATCTCCGAGAAAGCCCACGCAGGTATCATCCAAGGATTAGATTCCGAGAAATGGAGCATAGACCCTGTCAATAGGGGTTGCCAACTATCTCACTCCCAAATACGGGACAAGGTGACGTCACCGCCCCGCGCCCCACGTGACCTCACCCAGCCAGCTGGATGGATGCAGGAGTGGGGACGTTTGCTTCTGTGGCGTTGCGGTCAGCTGCCTCGCCAGCTCTCGTTACCCTCGGCACAACTACGTCTGGGGGGTGGGGATCGAGTGGAAGATTCCCACTCCAAACATCTGCTGCCCCGAAAACATCCACAATCTGGATTTGATGAGGAAGATTGTTCTTCGAGAAGTATTTCCCTGTGTTAATAATTCCAGTAATTACATAAGTACAGTAAATTTTCTGTTCAGTTTTATGATTTCACAGCATTTATCTGCATCGTGAAAACAGAAGTGACATTTAAAAATTACACCGGGGATGGGGAAATGCCTGCGGCCTGTAATGGGAAGATGTCTCAGCCACTAGGCCCTTGTAGTGGAGACACCAGACACGGCAGACGCTGGACTCCTCAGCCACAGGCCAAGGACATGTACTGCTGGTTAAATCATGTGCAAACGGGGCGGCGCAGCGGGTAGAGCTGCTGCCTCACAGCGCCAGAGACCTGGGTTCGACCCTGACCTCAGGTGCTGTCTGTGTGGAGTTTGCACGTGTACAGTAGAGGGCATCAAGGCCTGGTTGCTTCACAGCCTGGTTGCTTCACGGCCTGGTTCGGCAACTTGAACGGCCAGGAGCGGAGAAGACTGCAAAAAGTCGTGGACACTGCCCGGTCCATCACGGGTACTGACCTCCCCACCATCGAAGGGATCTACAGGAGGCGCTGCCTCAAAATGGCAGCCGGCATCATCAGAGACCCACACCACCCTGGCCACACTCTCACTGACCCACACCACCCTGGTCACACTCTCACTGACCCACACCACCCTGGCCACACTCTCACTGACCCACACCACCCTGGCCACACTCTCACTGACCCACACCACCCTGGCCACACTCTCACTGACCCACACCACCCTGGCCACACACTCACTGACCCACACCACCCTGGCCACACTCTCACTGACCCACACCACCCTGGCCACACTCTCACTGACCCACACCACCCTGGCCACACTCTCACTGACCCACACCACCCTGGCCACACTCTCACTGACCCACACCACCCTGGCCACACTCTCACTGACCCACACCACCCTGGCCACACTCTCACTGACCCACACCACCCTGGCCACACTCTCACTGACCCACACCACCCTGGCCACACTCTCACTGACCCACACCACCCTGGCCACACTCTCACTGACCCACACCACCCTGGCCACACTCTCACTGACCCACACCACCCTGGCCACACTCTCACTGACCCACACCACCCTGGCCACACTCTCACTGACCCACACCACCCTGGCCACACTCTCACTGACCCACACCACCCTGGCCACACTCTCACTGACCCACACCACCCTGGCCACACTCTCACTGACCCACACCACCCTGGCCACACTCTCACTGACCCACACCACCCTGGCCACACTCTCACTGACCCACACCACCCTGGCCACACTCTCACTGACCCACACCACCCTGGCCACACTCTCACTGACCCACACCACCCTGGCCACACTCTCACTGACCCACACCACCCTGGCCACACTCTCATCTCACCCCCGCCATCGGGAAGAAGGTCCAGGAGCCTGAAAACTGTAACGTCCAGGTTCAGGATCAGCTTCTTCCCAACAAACCATCAGGCTGTCAAACACCACAACCTTAAATAAGCTCTGAACTACAATAGATTATTATTATTATTATTGCACCATTGTTGTTTGTTTTTTATGTGTGCGTGTGCGTGTGCGTGTGCGTGTGCGTGTGCGTGTGCGTGTGCGTGTGCGTGTGCGTGTGCGTGTGCGTGTGCGAGCGTGTGCATGTGCGTGTGCGTGTGCGTGTGTGTGCTTCTCCGTGGGTTGTCACCTTGTCGTGGTGGAGAAGCTCGTGTTGGTCCTGAGATCCTGAGAGCGATGCCGTCTGGAGCTAAGCTCCTGGTAGGGTCACCCATGGCGGTAAGGTCGAGGGGGAGGTCCCTGACAAAGAGCGATCCAACCAAGACCCCAACGGTGGAACAGGCGGAGGGAGGATGACGGCTGACTTTAGTGGAGCGTCACAACGGCTGGGAAGGCGGATGGATGAAGGCTGCAGCAGAAAAGGGTCCCCGGTCGTCTTGGACTCCACGCCACTGGATCCTGACCCAGGTCTGTCAAGGACCGTGTGGTGGCTGTCTGTGCACCAGGTAACCGGGAGATCATGTAGGCCAAGGCGGAGTGAGCGGAGGTGTTCAGCGACCCAAAAGACATTAAAATGTTTAGGTATCACAGAGTGCTGGAGTAACACAGCGGGTCAGGCAGCATCTGTGGAGAACATGGATAGGTGACGTTTCACCGAATGGCCTACTCCTGCACCTATTGTCTATTGTCTATTGTCTAAAATTCTTAAGGGATTGCACAGGCTAAATGCAGGAAAAATGTTCCCCATGTTGGGGGAGTCCAGAACCAGGGGTCACACAGTTTAAGAATAAGGGGTCGGCCATTTAGGACCGAGATGAGGAAAAACGTTTTCACCCAGAGAGTTGTGAATCTGTGGAATTCTCTGCCACAGAGGGCAGTGGAGGCCGATTCACTGGATGTTCTCAAGAGAGAGTTAGATTTAGCTCTTGGGGCTAACGGAATCAAGGGATTTGCGGGAGAAAGTGGGAACTGGTTTTGGGCCTTCTTCTTCTTGCGTGTGAGGCAGCAGGAGTTATGTAACTCCCTCCAGGCGCTGTAGCCAGTGCAATGTGCTGTTGTCGAGGGCCGTGAGGTCTACCCCTCCACCAGGGGGACGGAGTACAGTGCAGTCGACAATGCCGTGCTGCGCTGTTTGCTGGTCTGCTCCACACACGCAGGCTGCTGATGGACACAACCCCCAACGATGCATGTTGGCGTTGAACCGGCCGACCCCTGTGTGGAGCCGGTTCAGGGCGACCCGCTCTTTACGGGGCATGTCCGAGCCGGGTGGGGCTGTGGTGTTCGGTGCGAAAGTGAATTGAGGAGGTGGCGATGTCTGTTCCCAGCTGGTTCTCCATGCTCCTAGTATGTTGGAACCGGAGCCACAGAGGGTCGCTGCGTGACGGGAGAAAGGGTGACGAGACGACAGGCGTTGAGGTCCCAGTTGCTGTGAATCCTGGGCGAGGTGGTGCAGAGGATATTTGGCATCCGATGGGGCCTTGCACAACAGCCCATGAGTGAAGAACTCTCTGCGAAGCTTGGCGGGTGCGATACCTGCGAGCACCAGCAGGAGATCCGTGGGAGTAGGGCGTAGGCAGCCAGTGATGATCCTCATAGTGTCGTTGAGGGTGGCGTCTAGCTTGCTGGTATGAGCGCTGTGACACCGTGCTGGGGCGGCGTACTCAGCGGCGCTGTACACGAGTGCAAGAGCACTGGTTCAGAGAGTAGATGTCCTGGCGCCCCGTGACGATCCGGCCAAGCAACGCAGGAGGTTGTTCCGTGCCGAGACTCTAGCATGGAGAGCTTCAAGGTGTTGCTTGTAGGTCAGCTGCCGATCTAGCTTCACCCCGAGGTATGTAGGAAATGGGTTGTAGGGTAGGGGTGACCCATTGAGGGTGACGGTTAGCTGGCGTTCAGCTTCCTTGTCGTTCAGGTGAAAGGCCGTTGTGGCGTTTTTTTTGCCACGCTCAGTTTTGGATGATCGGCCACGATCACATTGAATGGCGGTACTGGCTCAAAGGGCCGAATGGCCTCCTCCTGCACCTGTTTTTCTATGTTTCTATGTAAAACTAGGTATTTATTCACAAAACGCTGGAGTAACTCAGCGAGTCAGGCAGCATCTCAGGAGAGAAGGAATGGGTGATGTTTCGGGTCGAGACCCTTCTTCAGACGTAAAACTAGTATCTGTCAGTCTGAAGAAGGGTCTCGATCCGAAACGTCATCCGTTCCTTCTCTCCTGAGATGCTGCCTGACCCGCTGAGTTACTCCAGCACTCTGTGAAACGTCACCTATCCATGTTCCCCACAGATGCTGCCTGACCCGCTGAGTTACTCCAGCACTCTGTGAAACGTCACCTATCCATGTTCTCCACAGATGCTGCCTGACCCGCTGAGTTACTCCAGCACTTTGTGTCAACCCTAGTATCTGTTAACAACAGGATTGAAGAGAGTGATGTATTGCTGAGACACTACGGAACCTGTATTCATTCAATCGTTCCTCCTCCTGCGTTTGAAATATTATTTGCTGAATCTGGCCGGTCAGGATTGAATGATGAAGGATATAATCTTTCCACCAGTATCCTGGGGTTTCACGGTGTTTCTTATGGGGGTCAGTTAAACCGTTAACAGAGCTGAGTCTTTGCAAAGTCAGTCATCTCAGGAAATGTATCCTGTTGTGAGTCATTATTGGGCAAATACCATACGTGGTCCATCGGAAGAATGAAGCTAATGGCATTTTTTCGATTCCACTTTCTAAAAATGAAACGCGACAGGCTCGTAGAAACGAAGGCAGCAGCAGTGTTTTGTTTTTAGTTCAGTTTAGTTTCGAGATACGGGGCGGAAACAGGCCCTGTGGTTCACCGGGTCCACGCCGACCGGCGATTACCCTGTCCTACACACACCGCACACACACACACACACCGCACACGCACACTCACACACGCGCACACACGCACACGCACGCACACACACACACACACACGCACGCACGCACACACACACACACACACACGCGCGCACACACGCACGCACACACACACAACACACACATGCACGCACGCACGCACACACACACACACACACACACACACACACTGCACACGCACGCACACACACACAACACACACACGCGCACACACACAAACACACACACACAACACACTGCGCACGCACGCACACACACACACACAACACACACACACACACATGCACACACACGCACACACACAACACACACGCAAGCACGCACGCACACACACGCGCACACACGCACGCACACACACACACACACACAACACACACACACACACACACACACACACACACACACACACACACACACACACACACACACACACACACACACACACACACACACACACACACACACACACACACACACACACACACACCACCAGGGACAATTTACAACTTTACTGAAGCCGATTAACCCACGAACCCGCACGTCTTTGTGGAGCGTGGGTGGAAATCAGAGCACACGGAGAAAACCCATGCGGGTCACGGGGAGAACGTACAAATTCCGTACAGACAAGAGTCAAGAGTGTTTTATTGTCATGTGCCCCAGATATAACTAGTGCACTGTAAACAATAACATAAACGAGAGAAAAAAGTTCAGTAGACAGACAGAAAGACGGACAGACGGACGGACGGACGGACGGACGGACGGACGGACGGACGGACGGACGGACAGACGGACAGACGGACAGACGGACAGACGGACAGATAGATAGATAGATAGATAGATAGATAGATAGATAGATAGATAGATAGATAGATAGATAGATAGATAGATAGATAGATAGATAGATAGATAGATAGATAGATAGATAGATAGATAGATAGATAGATAGATAGATAGATAGATAGATAGATAGATAGATAGATAGATAGATAGATAGACAGACATACATATATATATATATATATATATATATATATATGTATATATAGACACATATGTAGGAAAGAACAGTAGATGCTGGTATAAATTGGTAGACACAAAACTGCTGGAGTAACTCAGCAGGTCAGGCAGCACCTCAGGAGAGAAGGAATGGGTGACGTTTCGGGTCGAGACCCTTCTTCAGACTGATGTCAGGGGGGCGGGACAAAGGAAGGATATAGGTGGAGACAGGAAGATCTATCTATCTATCTATCTAATCTATCTAATCTATCCTTCTTTTTTTTCTTGTTTATTATATTGTTTCCAGTGCACTATGTTTCCATATTGTGATGTTTCCGGTCAGAACCTACATCAGACTAAATTACACATTGTTTTTATCTGCAATTTATGCCGAATTTATCAAAGGAACATGGAAAATTTAAGAATTAGACATTGATGTGGACTGCCGGCGAGATCAAGTGAAAATTGGTTCTTTTTGTTGGGATTCAGTTTACATCAAGGGGCTGAAACCCGAACCATTGTGTGTCTGTGACACATATGTTTAAAGTCAAAAGGCTTAGATAAGGCAAAGAAAAAAGAAGTCCCCAGTAGAGATGGGATTAATAACGGAGGTACATTGATTTCAGCTGACTCTGCGAAAAGATCAGAGACAGAAATGAAGTCAAATTTCTTCACGTAATGAGATAGTCTTTAAACCACCATTGCAGATTGGCGCGTCACGGTGGCGCAGCGGGAGAGTTTCCGCCTTACAGCGCTTACAGCGCCGGAGACCCGGGTTCCATCCCGACTACGGGTGCTGTCTGTACGGAGTTTGTACGTTCTCCCCGTGACCTGTGTGGGTTTTCTCCGAGATCTTCGGTTTCCTCCCACACTCCAAAGACGTGCAGGTTTGTAGGTTAATTGGCTTGGTGTGTGCGTAAATTGCCCCTAGTGTGTATAGGGCAGTGTTAGTGTGCAGGGATCGCTGGTCGGCGTGGACTCGGTGGGCAGAAGGGCCTGTTTCTGCGCTGTATCTCTAAACTAAACTAAACTAAGCTCAGTGTTTACAGGGAGATGTACAAATACTTGAAGGAGCAAAAATGACACAAAATGGGATTAACTAAATTCATGTGTTTAAACCGTAGATAGTTCTGTAGTAACTCAGCGGGTCAGGCAGCATCTCTGGAGAACATGGATAGGTGACGTTTGTTTCACAGAGTGCTGGAGTAACTCAGCGGGTCAGGCAGCATCTCTGGAGAACATGGATAGGTGACGTTTGTTTCACAGAGTGCTGGAGTAACTCAGCGGGTCAGGCAGCATCTCTGGAGATAAAGGATGGGTGACGTTTCAGGTCGGGACCCGTCTTCAGACAGGTAGATTACTCTTTCAATGAGTTGACACAGACTCAACAGGTTGGGTAGTCACCATGAATGGGGTGGCACGGTGGCGCAGCGGTAGAGTTGGACGAGGGAATTGAATGCAACATCTCTAAGTTTGCGGATGACACGAAGCTGGGTGGCAGTGTTAGCTGTGAGGAGGATGCTAGGAGGCTGCAGTGTGACTTGGATAGATTAGGCGAGTGGGCAAATGCATGGCAGATACAATATAATGTGGATAAATGTGAGGTTATCCAATTTGGCGGCAAGAACAGGAAAGCAGAGTATTACCTGAATGGTGACCGATTGGGAGAAGGGGAGATGCAACGTGACCTGGGTGTCATGGTGCACCAGTCATTGAAAGCAAGCATGCAGGTGCAGCAGGCAGTGAAGAAAGCGAATGGTATGTTGGCATTCATAGCAAGAGGATTTGAGTTTAGGAGCAGGGAGGTTCTGCTGCAGTTGTACAGGGCCTTGGTGAGACCGCACCTGGAGTATTGTGTGCAGTTTTGGTCTCCTAACCTGAGGAAAGACGTTCTTGCCTTAGAGGGAGTACAGGGAAGGTTCACCAGATTAATTCCTGGGATGGCGGGACTTGCATATGAAGAAAGACTGGATAGACTGGGCTTGTACTCGCTGGAATTTAGAAGACTGAGGGGGGATCTTATAGAAACATATAAAATTCTTAAGGGGTTGGAGAGGCTAGATGCGGGAAGATTGTTCCCGATGTTGGGGGAGTCCAGAACCAGGGGTCACAGCTTAAGGATAAGGGGGAAGTCTTTTAGGACCGAGATGAGAAAACATTTCTTCACACAGAGAGTGGTGAGTCTGTGGAATTCTCTGCCACAGAAGGTAGTTGAGGCCAGTTCATTGGCTATATTTAAGAGGGAGTTAGATGTGGCCCTTTTTGCTAAAGGGATCAGGGGGTATGGAGAGAAGGCAGGTACAGGCTACTGAGCTGGATGATCAACCATGATCATATTGAATGGCGGTGCAGGCTCGAAGGGCCGAATGGCCTACTCCTGCACCTATTTTCTATGTTTCTATGTCTATGCCTCACAGCGCCAGAGACCCGGGTTCAATCCTGACTACAGGTGCTGTCTGTGTGGAGTTTGCACGCTCTCCCCGTGACCACGTGGGTTTTCTCCGGGTGCTCCGGTTTCCACCCACATCCCAATGACACACAGGT